>NC_080163.1:4924267-5069267 GCF_950295315.1 Erinaceus europaeus
TTACCCCCATTTCTCTGCACGCTCCGCGCACCCTCCCCGAGAGCCGGCGACATTCCCCGTTCCTCCCCGCTTCCGCCTCCCCGCCCCCTTCACCCCGCGCGCCCCCCCAAGCCCCGTCGAGCCCACCCCGGCCCACGCGGCGCCGCGTTCACGCTCCACACTACCTGCCCCGCAGAAGCACACACGGGGTCCCCCCCCAAGCCATCCTCGGCGGCCCCACGCGCCCGGCCCGGCAACCGGCTCTGGCTGCCGGGCTCCAGGCTCCCGCACGCGGAGACTGCAGCAGCCGCACTCCCCCACCCCCACCCCGGCCCGCACACCCCCCAGCCCCAGCCCCGCGCCTGGCGCTCCACCCCCACCCCCCAGGCTCCAGGCCCCTCCCCGTGTACCCGTCCCCGCCGGCTTCTCCGCGGCCCCCGCGCAGGGCAGCCGGGCCCCCTCCCATGCTGCCGAGCGGCGCACACAAGACCATGCAGCTAGCTCCCCGCTCAGCTCGGCCGGGGCTCGGCAGGCAGGCACGCGTGCCCCACGCAGGCACCGACCCCCGGGGGACAGAGGGAGGGGGCACACGGGGACAGCGGCGCACGGAGGGACTGGCGTGCGGGGGGCGGAGGGGGGCCGTGGGGGAGGGGACAGGACTGGCACGGGAAGGTGGGTGTTGGGCAACACAGCCGCAGTGCCTGGGACAGACCCACTCTATCACACGCGCGCGCGCACACACACGCGCGGTCCCCAGACAGCCTCGCCATTGCTCCAAGTCACACACACGGACACAGATAGACCCGGCTGAGGGAGGGAGCTGGGGCCGCCATCTCGCGTTCCATCCCCTTCCTCCCACCCCCCAGCACACGCGCGCACACGCACAAGCGCGCGCTCACATGCACACGCGCGCGGCTGCGGGCGGTCACACACGCACGCAAATGCACACAGCCACACGCGCCGCCGCGCAGTGACACGCAGCGGAAAAAGGAGGGGAGGGGCGGCCGGGGGCGGGATGCGAGTGTGAGGGGGGAGGGGGAGGACTGTGAATGGGAGAGAGGGGGATGAATGGGGGGGACTCGCCAACTCCGCGCAGGGGTGTGGGACTGCGGGGCTCCGAGGATCTGGGGCCTGGAGTGCAAGCGCCTGTCTGCGGGGAAGCCACGGAGCCTCCCGATGGGGAGGGCTCCAGAGTGGGGCCGTGAAGGGTGCCAGGAAGGACGAGGGGGTCCTGGACCCTGGAGTGAGGGCCGGGAGGGGGTAAGGTCCTGGAAAGGTGGGGGTGGGAGGCAAAGCTCCCACAGGCCTAGGGTGGGGGCCCAGAGAGGGAAATGGAGAGAAGGGGTTCCCGCTGGGAAGAGATAAGACGAGAGGAATAGAGGGGGCGGCATGGGGGCGGGGAGGCGCCCCAGGGCTGGGGGTCGCCCCGGCCCCCAGCGCAGGGCGCGCTCGGTTACCTGTAGATGTACCACACGCTGCGCCTCCGAGGCCCCAGGGCCGGCCAGCTGGAGGAGAGCGCGGGGGGCGGCTGCGGCAGGGCACCCCCTCCGGGTCCGCCCCCGAGACCCCCGCCGCCGCCGAGCGCAGACAAAGCCATCGCCGCCGCGGCCCGGGCCCGGGCCCCGGTCCCGGAGCCGGCCGCCCCCGCCGCCGCCGCGTCCCCGTCCCCGTCCCCGTCCCCGTCCCCGCTCGGCCGAACCCCCGTGTCCGGGCCCCCAGGCCCCGCCTCATGCTGACCCGCGCCGGGAGGGGGAGGGGGCGCGCACCCTCCCGCGGGAGGGCGGGCAGGGCCGGGGGCTCACATGCCGGGGGTCGCGGGGGCGCGGGGTCAGGCGGCGGGGAGCGCGGGCGGCGGCGCGGGGTTCAGCACCGCGGACAGCTCCGGCGGCGGCCGCGGCGGGCGCTTTAACCCCTTGGCGTCCTGCGCCGGCCAGGGGCGGGGGCCGAGAGGGGAGCGCGGGCCCCCTTGGCGGGAGAGGGGGGAGGGGCGGGGTCGGGGGAGGAGAGCAGAGAAGGGGGAGGCACTTCCGGTCTGGGCCCCCCCTGAACCACCTCCCCCCGCCAGGGCCTCCCGCGCAGGTGCAGAGCGAGGGAGAGGGACGCACCGACAGCGCGCCAGACGCCCTGAGACCGCGTGCAGGGGACGCGCCGACCCAGCCCAGCGTCCGGCCCGGGCCATCGTGGGGGAGAGGAGCCCCTGCCCTGTCCAGCTCAGACAGACACACCGCCGCACCCCAACACGGTCGGGAGCTCCCCGCGAAGAGAGCGGCGTCCCTCCCCCACCGGTGCAGGCCAAGCGGAGGGACTGACAGACACCGCGGCTCGCCAGAGAAGAGGGAGGCCCGCGGGGCCACAGGGCGCAAAGCCCGGGCCGGGACGCAAAGCCCGGGCCCGGGAGGAAGGGGCGCGGGAGGGGAGGGTGCATCCGATGACAGAGATGGGACGCGGGGAAGAAGCGCCCCTCTCCCCCGCCAGCTGGCACAGCGAGTGACCCCCAGACTACAGCCAAGGAGACACACCGATGGAGATAAGCAGAGGCTAGTGGGGAGACCTGGGGTGTTGGGGGGGCCCGTACTCACCCGGTGCCCAGAGCCGGAGATGTACCAGGCGAACACGCACAGCGGTCAGACATCGGGGCGCAGGGTGGTACCCCAGCCCCATCAGTTGTTCACGCTCTCCCACAATCCCCTCTTCCGAGCCCAGACCACCACCCCCAGAACACAGACATATAGGTTTGGACACATTAGTTGGGAGGGTGCTACGAACAAGAGGTCCCTTCTGTGGATGGATGGGGGGGAGCAGGCAGTGGTGGGGAAGAACCTCCCCTTCCCCACCATGATCATAACCTCGCCCTGGAGCCCTCCCTTCCCCCAACACCCCAGGTCCCCAACAACAGGTCAGTCAGACATGCAAACACATGCCCTCAATCCGGTGTGCTGGTGTGAGATGCATGCGGGAGCGGGGCTGGTGAGCAGCAGACACCCGTCTCTGTGGGGGGGGGGGGGAGGCGCTGAGCTGCACCGTGTTGATACCGCAGGGAGCGGGGACCCTCATCTTCAGAAACAGTGACTCCCAGAAAGATGTGCTGAGCCCCATCGTGCACCCAACAAATGACAGCCACGAACGCACCCCTGCATCCAGAGCAGGGCAGCCCCCTTGGTCCTCAAGGGCGAGTGCATGGAGCTGGACGTCCGGCCACGCATGCACACGGACACACGACGTGCACGCGCACAGACACAAGGTGCACGCGCACAGGGTCACGCTGCTGCACAGACGCGCACAAGGACGCTGGCCAGCGCAGGACGCAGAGGCCCAGGCAGAGCCGTGCAGGAACCCGCTGGGCATGCACAGTGCACACATCCACACACCCCCACTCCGCCCTCCCCAGGCACCCCCTTTCCTTCCCATTCCTGACCCACCCCCTACCCCCCAACCACCTCCCTCCACCTCCCCTGTCCTCTCACCTCCCTGGGCCAATCCCATCCATCAAGCTTCGGAAGCAAGTAAGCCAGCAGCCAGGAGGGGAAAGGTCAGTGCGCCCCTCTGCCCGCTGCACCCCAAAGCCTGGCTCTGCCCACCCCCTCCCCACGGGGACAGACATGGAACACGCAGACGTGAGCTGCACAGAGGTGAGGCAGATGAAGGACACACAGGGGCCCGGTCAGCCATACACACAAGTCCCAGGGCCCTGAAACAACTGCCTGCCTCCCCAGCCACCCCCTGGGTGTCCCCCACCCCCAGGACGAGACAGGTTCAACAGCCACTGAGGAGGTTTGGGGACAGGATCATGCTCTCTGAGGTTCACTCTGTCCTCTCTGGATCAAACTTGAGAAGGAACAGACCAGTAGTGGGGGAAAGGTGGGGTGTGAAGGGAGGCGAGAGTGGCCCCTGCCCTGGAGTGTAGGGACATTTACCTTGGGGCGTCGAAGCTGTCGTAGGAGCCCACCGTGTAATGCCGAAAGAGTCTCTTGGCCTTGTCACTGCGGCTCTCTGCAGGGGGACAAGGGACAGCCTTGGGCCCTCCAGAAACTGCTACCCAGGTCCAGGGGGACTGGCCCAGACCCTCCTCAGCCTCCCAGCCCACACCCCATCAGGAGGGGGAAAGGAAGGGACACGCCACCCCCTGGGGGAACCCCTGCTACCTTGCTTTCCCTCCTGGGAGCGGTTTGCGACTTCTTCCAGGCATTCAGAGGGGAACCAGCCAACACGACCTTTGACCTGACCTTCCCAGAAGCCTCCTTCCCCGATACTAAGCACTAGGAAGGGGAGCAGGGGGGAGAGAGATTTCTATGTGCCCCCCACCCCCGCAACCAATACACAGCCTTCCACAATTCTCAGCACCTGGGGCCAGGAGATGGCTCAGCAGGTGGAGCTGGGTTAATAGCACTAGGGGAAGCTCATGAATGCTGGAGCGGCCCTCTGTGTGTCCCTCTCCTCTCTGTCTGTCTTTCCCCGGGCCCTAGGGGAAGCTCCATGAGTGCTGCGGCAGCCCTCTGTGTGTCCCTCTCCTCTCTGTCTGTCTTTCTCCGGGCCCTAGGGGAAGCTCCATCAATGCTGCGGCGGCCCTTGTGTGTCCCTCTCCTCTCTGTCTGTCTTTCCCCGGGCCCTCTTCTGTCTTCGAAGCTGCTCAGTTGTGTTATATGTCGCAAGACCCTAGATTCATTCCCTGTTACTGTGTAGGGGTAAAAAAAAAATCCTGTACCCAGTGAGGACAGAGAGAGGTGTTCATGGAGCAGACTGATCCGGGCCACGGTCCTCACAGGTCAAGGTCAGGGCCTCTGTCGGCCCTCCACCCCGCTGGAGTGTGCCCAAGTTCAGTTCCACATCACTGGCCCTGGCCCCACTCTACTGGACTACCCACGTTTGCTTATGCCATTTGCTCCATTTGCTCCCCAATATCTATCTATTTATCTATCTATCTATCATCTCCCTGTCTCTCTTTCTTTTGCCTCCAGGGTTACCAGCACTATGAATCCACTGCTCCTGGTGACCATTTTTTCCCCCATTTTATTGGATAGGACAGAGAGAAATTGAGAGGAGGGGGAGATAGAGAGGGGGAGAGAGAACACCTGTAGACCTGCTTCACTCGTGAAGTGTCCCCCCTGCAGGTGGGGAGCTGGGGTATCAAACCTGGATCCTTCCACTTAGTACTATGTGTTTTAACTGGGTGTGGCACCGCCTGCCCCCCCCCCCCAACTCCCCAATCTCTCTCCACCCCTCCTGGTTCTAGAAGGAGAAAAGATTTAAACCCCCTTGGACCCCACTCTTTCCCACCCCTAACTGGAGGTCCCCTATGCCTCCCCTTCCCCCCCCATCTCCAGGCTGCTTGTTTGTGTACAGTGTGGCAGTGAACACGCCAGAAACACAGACGCTGAGGTCGGCTAATGTTTTGTTTTGCCACCAAGGTTATTGCTAGGGCTCGGTGTTGGCACCATGAATTCACCACTCCCAGTGACCATTTCTTCCTTTTTCTTCCTATTTTATTTGATAGGATAGAAAGAAATTGGGAGGGGAGAGGGAGAGAGACAGAGAGGCTTCTGCAGACCTGCTTCACCACCTGTTAAGCATTCACCCTCACCCCCACCCCAAGCAGGGATGCTTTGCAGAGTAGGGGCTCAAACCCCAGTCCTTGCACACAGTAACGTGTGCTCAACCAGGTGCGCCCCCACCTGGTCCCCGATAACTAGTGTTTACCTAGATCTCACTGGGGATCAGAGCCCTCAGAGGGGACAAGCTTTACTCTCCCCACTTCACTCACTGACAGAGAAACTGAGCTCAGTGCAGAGAGCCAAGGTCACTCACTGCCAAGCTCAGCGGGCCTGTCACCCAGAGCCTGGGGTGGAGCATCTCGGGGCAAATGCTGTCAGCCACCAGGGTTTCCCTCCCTCGGTCCCAGCCCCTTGCTTTCACCTTCAGGGACACTCACAGGCGCCATCTCCTATCTTTCCATCCCCACCCTGGCACCAGTCGGCTTCCACGGGCTCCCCTCCTCAATCCCTCCACCTCCCTCAGCAGCCGAGCTGCACTGGGACCTGAGCTGGGCCCATCGCAGACTGCCCCCCTACACTGCCCCCCCCCACACACACAGGGGAGCTCGGACACACAAAGCAAGAGGTAGCTCCAGGTTGTGGCGCAGAGTTGGGGGGCTGGCTCCACACACCTGTCTGGGTGGCCTCAGAAGCAATCATTTCTTCACCAAAAAGTCATTTACTTAGTGCCAGCCAGGGGTCAGGTACTGTGGGGGGGGGACCCACAGGACTGCTTCTTGCCCTCCGGTGGGCCAGCAGCCACGCCAGGCAGAAGTTTCCAAGTGGCCACACAGTTGGAAACTGAGCTCAGCACTCAACGAGGGGGGAGGGCAGGTGCTCAGAGACAGGTGGGGGCCATGCATAAAGCAAGGGCAGCACACAGCAGGTAGAGCACAGGCCTTGCATGCGTGAGGTCCTGAGTTCCACCCACAGCACCTCACGCGGCAGAGTGACGCCCGCTCTCTCTCATTAAATAAATAAATTCAGTAGATCAGAGGGACGTTAAGCGAGCGGCCCGACCTGTTAGCAAGGCTGGGTCAGCTGGGAACAAGAGAAGGGGAGGTCTTGGGGTCCCCCGTGGGGGTATAAGAGTAGCAGGGGATGAGGCAGGAGGGCAGGCAGGGCATGGGAAGGGCACAGGGGTCAGGTACGGTACTAGATCTGAATTCTGAGAGCAGGGGTTCCTGGCACCACTGGGGGCAGGGTGCTCAGTGACATGGGTGTGGGTGGGCTTCAAGACAGCAGGTGTCTTTTAATGAGGATTTTTTTTTTTTTTTTTTTAAAGAGCATGTGAAAACAGGATAGCATGCCCTTTAACTGCATAAAGGTACTGGGCTTGGGACCGGGAAGATAGCTCAACTGTTAAGAGTACACGCCTTGCTGTGCATGAGGCCTTGGGTTTGAATTCCGGGAGCTCTGTGGATGGAGTGATGCTGTGGTGTCTCTCTCTCTCCCCTCCTCTCTCTAAAACAAAAACAAAGTGAAGATGATTGAGTTGGGGAGACTGCTCAGTGGTGTACAAGGTCGAGGATTCATTCTGAATTTTTAAAAAAATTGGAAGAAAAAAAGACAAAATTAAAAAAAAAAAACTCATGGAAGACATCAGCCTTACCTCCACTCTGTCTGCTTCAAAGGCCCTTACACCTGCGTACAGCTTTCTTTCTTTTATTTCCTTTTGTCTTGTCTGTTTGTTTGTTTTTGACCTAAGTACTGCTCAGCTGTGGCTTATGGTTGCGCCCAGGATACAACGGGGGACCTCTAAGCTCCAGGCAAAAAAGTCTATTGTGTAAGTTACTGCATTACCTCCCCAGCCCTTTCAAAGGTTTATTTACTTCGTCTGAGATAGTTTCATAGGACAGAGAGAAGCCAGAGCCTCACTCCAGTACATGCAGAACCAGGGATCAAACCCAGAGCTCAGGCGCCAGGTCCTGCACTCCACCAGCTGAACTGTTTCCCCAGCTGCTCAGTGTCCCTCCTTCCTTTCGCACACTCCGCCCCCTCAAGGTCAAGGTCATGCCTCCAAGCACTCACCCCCCAGGCAGTGCAGGGGCTCTTGTATTGTGCAATGCAGGTGAACTCCAATAACAGCAGCCACCAAGCAGGGGACCCTGGCAGGTGGGCCCCAATAATAGCAGGCACCAGTCAGGGGACCCCAAGCATGAGCCCAGTTTCTTATGCCTGGCACCTGCCGAAAGCCCCAGGGGGAGCAGGTGCCACCCTAGGAGAACGCCTGTGGAAGAGGCGCCTCAGGGTCCCGAGGCCTTGGCATGACAGGCTGTGGTGGGCCGGCACCCCCCATCCCAGGCGCCCGCCAGTTACCTTTGATCTTCTCGCCCTTGCTCAGGGAGATCTCCCCTTCGCCTTGTGCCTGGTACGACTTCACGGCCATGAAGGAGCGCCCGGGCACCGCCGAGTACAGCTTCCTGCGTCTCCCGCGGCTGCCCAGAGAGCCCCCCGGGCCCCCCGAGCCCCCGGTGCCTCCAGAAGGCCCTTCCCGGGGCGTCCCACTGGAGCTGCGTACACAGAGGGTGTGAGGCAGGAGGGCACCTCTAGGACAATGGGGGTCTGGGAGGGAGGGTTAGGGGGTTAGGGAGGGAGTTGGAGCCTCTGGGTGGGGGGCAAGGGGTGATGGATGTCCCAGCTCTGGCCTCCCAGGGTGTTTGAGGGCATTTGGGGGCTCCCTCTCCCCATCTCATTCCTGGCTTCAGGCCCTGCCCCCTCCCACAGCCACTCCCTCCCTCTGAGTCAACTTCCTGGAGCCCTGCTCCCAGGGTGTCACCCAGGCTCCCAGCTTCCTCCTGGGCTGCCTGACACCCCCCTACCCTCCCCCCAGCCTCAGGATGCACTGGCTGTCCTGCCCCCCCCCCAGGATGTCCCCAGCCCCTGTCCCTCCTCACCCATCCTGTGGCCTCATCTCTGAGCTCTCGGGGAGAGCACCCCAGCACCCCCACCCTGCCAGGCCTCTGTTCACCTCGCCCCGTGTGCGTGTGACAGACACACAGGGGCTGGAGCTGAGATTTTTGGTGGGTCCCCCTCCTGCACACCCCAGCATGCAACAGGTGCATGGAGCTAACTGAACTGGGGGTACATTTGGAGGTGGGAGAGGTCAAGACTGAGGCTCAGAGTTCCCCCCACACTCAAGGCTGGAGAGTCAGAGGCCAGGACTTGGAAGGGAGGATAGAGGGACCAGCCACTCTAGGTGGGGGGACCATGGCTCCCTGCAGTGGGTAAGCTGGGTTGGGGTTCTACCTACCTGGGCCGGCCTCGGGGCTGTCTCTTGTTCTCCTCAGGGTGCCTCCCCCGAGACGGGGAGCGGGCCCGGGCACCCCGGGGGCTGCTTGCGCTCCGGAGGGTCCCACTGCTGAGCTTGGTGCTGGGGGCGGGGGGCTGCGGCTGGCCCTGAGGCCCCGGAGTGGGGCCAGGGGTGCCCGAGGCTGAGGATCCCGGAGCCGTGAACACCATCCAGTCGGGCAGCGCCATGCTGGTGTCACTGTTGGCACGGAGCAGCGCCGGGGGCACCGTCAGCCCCCCGCCCTGGGCACCCCGCCGCCGGGCAGCATACTTGGGGGATTCCTGGAAGGGTACTGGGGGTCACAGCAGCAGAGGTGGGGGAAGAGGAGAAAAAGAGATGAGCTAGAATGGGGGGGGGGGTTCAGGGGTCCTATCCTGGCTCCCCCAACCGGGCTCCGTGTCCCAGTCCTACACAGGCACCCCGAATCCAGGGTCAGGGCTAGCGGAGTCTAGAGGCACATGTGGTTTATGCGTTGAGGCCCTGGACTTGAGCTCCAGCACCACATAGGAGCACCAAGGACTGAACTGGGGAAGCTCTGTGGGTGGTGGGGCAGTGCAGTGGCATCTCTCCTCTCTCTTCCTGTCTCTCAAGTCTCAAGAAGAAGAAAGAGTGGAAAACTGGACTAGGGAGGTCGTTCAGTGGTGACATACATTTTTGAAGCCCTGGGCTCATGCCTCAGCAGCGAGTTAAAGAATTTGAATACAGGGTGGGGGAGACAGCATAGTGGTTCTGCAAAAACACGTTAGTGCCTAAGGCTCTGAGGTCCCAGGTTCAAGTTAATGCCCCAGCACCACCATCAGCCAGAGCTGAGCAGTGCTCTGGTAAAAACAGCCAACTAAGGGAGTCAGGCGGTAGTGCAGCGGGTTAAGCGCACAAGGTGCAAAGCGCGAGGACTGGCGGAAGGATCCCGGTTCGAGCCCCCGGCTCCCCGCCTGCAGGGGAGTCACTTCACAGGCGGTGAAGCAGGTCTGCAGGTGTCTATCTTTCTCTCCCCCTCTGTCTTCCCTTCCTCTCTCCATTTCTCTCTGTCCTATCCAACAATGACATCAATAACAAAAACAACAACAACAACAATAACAACAACAACAACAAAAAAGACAACAAGGGCAACAAAAGGGAAAATCAATAAATAAAAATTTAAAAATCGGTAAGAATCTTGCTATGTGATTGGGGTCTCTAATACTAACCCACAGGTTAAATTTTTTTAAAAAAATAACCAACTAAAGACTCTAATATAATTTAATATAATATCAAGAGAAAATGAGGGCCAGGAGGTAATATCTCACTCAGTAGACTGCCTGCTTTACCTTGTGCAAGGCCCTGGGATTGAACCCTAGCACCATATGGGAGTACCATGAACAGCACCTCGGATGGTAGAGGTGCTTTAGTGTCTCTCTTCTCTTTGCCCTCCCCACCCCGGTTTGCCTCCAAGGTTATCGCTGGGGCTCGGTGCTGGCACTATGAATCCACTGCTCCTAGTGGCCATTTTTTTCCATTTTTATTTGATAGGACAGAGAGAAATTGAGAGGGGAGGGAGAGATAAGAGAGGGAGAGAGAAAGACACCTGCAGACCTACTTTGCCACTTGTGAAGCGTCCCCCCTGCAGATGGGTAGTCGGGGACTCAAACCCGGACCTTTGTGTGGATCCTTGCGCTTAGTGCTCTGTGCACTTATCCCACTGTGCCACCACCTAGCCCCCTCTTTGTCCCTCTCTCTTTCAAAAAAATTAATAAAGAGTCAGGCAGCGCAGTGGCACACCTGGTAGAATGCACATCTCACTGTGTGCGAGAGATCTGACTTCAAGCCCCTGGCAGCCCACCTGCAGGGGTCGGGAGAAATGTCACAAAAAGTAAAGAAAGACCGCGGCTGTCTTTTCCTCTTTCTCACTGTAGCCCACCATCCATCCCCTCTCAATTTCTCTTTGTCCTGTCAAATAAAAGAAAGGGGGGCGGCTGCCCAGAGCAGTGGACTCGCCCTACGGGCACAGAGCCCCAGCGAAGGCCCCGCTGGCAATATATACATATGTCTATGTGTAGATGTTTTGACTTACAGAAAATACATCAGTTTAAGTCAGTCCAGGGAGTCATGTGGAGCCCCAGACGTGCAAGTGTGAGACCCTTCGTTTGATCCTCAGCATCAAATGTGCCAGATATTTTGCTGTTCTACTTCTCTCCCTCTTCTCCCTCCCTTTCCCTCCCCCTCTCTCTCGCTCATTAGTGGACAAAACTAAGAAAAACAAAGAGCCCAGGATCAGGGGGCTGGGCAGTGGCACACCCAGTTAAGTGCGCACAGTACCAAGTGCAAGGACCTGGGTCAAAGCCCCTGCTCCCCACCTGCAGGAAGGACGCTTCACGAATGGTGAAGCAGTTCTGCAGGTGTCTTTCTCTCCCTCTCTTCATTTCCCTGTCTTCTCTCAATTTCTCTCTGTCCTAGTAAAAACAGAAGGAAAAGGGCAGTCGGGTGGTAGCACTGGGGGTTAAGCACACACGGTGCAAAGCCAAGGACCAGTGTAAGGATCCTGGTTCGAGCCCCCAGCAGTGAAGCAGGTCTGCAGGTGTCTGTCTTTTTTTTTTTTTAATTTTTTTATATTTATTTAATTTATTTTTTCCCTTTTGTTGCCCCTGTTGTTTTATTATTGTAGTTATTGTTGTTGTTGGATAGGACAGAGAGAAATGGAGAGAGGGAGGGGAAGACAGAGAGGAGGAGAGAAAGATAGACACCTGCAGACCTGCTCCACCGCATGTGAAGCGACTCCCCTGCAGGTGGGGAGCTGGGGTTCGAACCGGGATCCTTATGCCGGTCCTTGTGCTTTGCGCCACCTGCGCTTAGCCCGCTGCGCTACAGCCCGACTCCCTGCAGGTGTCTTTCTCTCCCCCTCTCTGTCTTCCCCTCCTCTCTCCATTTCTCTCTGTCCTATCTAACAATGATGACATCAATAACAACAACAATAATAACTACTACAACAATAAAATACGACAATGGCAACAAAAGGGAAAAAAAATTAGAAAGAAAGGAAAGAGTGGCCACCAGGCACCGAGCCTCAGTGATAACCCTGGTGGCAATAAAAAAAATAATAAATAAATAAAAGTAATAAAAGGGGGGTCGGGCGGTGGCGCAGTGGGTTAAGCGCATGTGGCGCAAAGCGCAGGGACCGGCGTAAGGATCCCAGTTCGAGCCCCCGGCTCCCCACCTGCAGGGGAGTCGCTTCACAGGCGGTGAAGCAGGTCTGCAGGTGTCTGTCTTTCTCTCCCCTTCTCTGTCTTCCCCTCCTCTCTCCATTTCTCTCTATCCTATCCAACAACGAATTGCGTCAACAAGGGCAATAATAATAACCACAACGAAGCTACAACAAGGGCAACAAAAGGGGGGGGGGAATGGCCTCCAGGAGCGGTGGATTCATGGTGCAGGCACTGAGCCCTGGAGGAGGAAAAAATAAAATAAAATAAAATAAAAGGAAAAGAACCTGGCTTTGCCCCATAATTCAGCTCACCCACATCCTGTTCTCGATGGTTCCGGATCAGCTCCCCAAGTTCAAAATTCCCAGCAATCACGGCCACCTGCAGGGAGAGGTTCCCGGAGGTGGTGAGCCTAGCAGACAGCGGGGTGGGCGGCATAGCGAGGTTCCCGGCCACTCTGCCCTCCCTTTCCTCTCCTCCCACCTTGACCCCCAGGACCTTCGCCCCCAGGCCCAGTGCCCCCCACACACACCTGGAAAGGCGTCTGTCCATTGTTATTCTTGACATCCTTGTTGGCCCCGCGGTAGAGGAGGATTCGGGCACAGGTCTCCTGAGGACGGCGGCCAGAGGCACCAGGCAGGGAAGGAAAAACCAAGTCAGCACGCGTGTGGACACAGGCCTGAGCTGGAGGCAGGAGGCAGCTAATCTACACCTGCCCCACAAGCAAGCAGAGCGGCCAGTCTTGACGGGGACGCACCTCACTAGCCACGCATGTGGACCAGGCGTGAGAAATAACCACGTGGGGAGATAGGCGTAGCTCGCCAGTAGGGTGCTGTGCCATGTTGCAAAACCCTGGGTTGAAGCCCAGGCACTGCAGGAGAGAATCATGGATGACACTGGGGAAAAGTCCTTGAATGCTGGAGCAATTGCTATATCTCTGTGTGTCTGTCTCTCACTCCCTCTGTATCTGCAGTTTTTTAAATATTTTTTATTTGGGGATTAATCGCTTACAGTAAATACAGTTGTTGGTACATGTGTAAAATGTCTGTTTTCTGCAAAACACTATCATTTGGGAGCCGGGCGGTAGCGCAGCGGGTTAAGCACAGGTGGTGCTAAGCGCAAGGACCAGCGTAAGGATCCCGGTTCGAGCCCCCGGCTCCCCACCTGCAGGAGAATCGCTTCACAGGCGGTGAAGCAGGTCTGCAGGTGTCTGTCTTTCTCTCCCCCTCTCTGTCTCTTCCCCTCCTCTCTCCATTTCTCTCTGTCCTATCCAACAACGATGACATCAATAACAACAATAGTAATAACTACAACAATAAAAAACAAGGGCAACAAAAGGAAATAAAATAAATATTTTTTTTTAAAAGCCACTCTCATTCATCCCCCAGCCTAGATCCCCCTCCACCATCATGCTCCAGGACCTGAAAGCCCCCCTCTTGATGCCCACCCCCCAGTTCTTTACTTTGGTGCAATACATAATCTGCCATTTATTTTCTTTTTTAAATTATATTTATTTATTTATTAATTTATTGGATAGAGACAGCCAGAAATTGCGAGGGAAAGAGGTGATAGAAGGGGAGAGAGACAGAGAGACACCTGCAGCACTGCTTCACCACTTGCAAAGCTTTCCCCTGCAGGTGGGGACCGGGGGCCCGAACCTAGGTCCTTGTGCACTGTAACCTGTGAGCCACCACTCAGCCCCACATTTGCAATTTCTTTTTTTTTTTTTCCTCCAGGGTTATTGCTGGGCTTGGTGCCTGCACCATGAATCCACCGCTCCTGGAGGCCATTTTTTCCCCTTTTTGTTGCCCTTGTTGTTGTAGCCTCGTTGTGGTTATTATTATTGCCATTGTTGATGTTGTTTGTTGTTGGATAGGACAGAGAGAAATGGAGAGAGGAGGGGAAGACAGAGAGGAGGAGAGAAAGACAGACACCTGCAGACCTGCTTCACCGCCTGTGAAGCGACTCCCCTGCAGGCGGGGAGCTGGGGGCTCGAACTGGGATCCCTACGCCGGTCCCTGCGCCTTGCGCCACATGAGCTTAACCCACTGTGCCACCGCCCGACCCCCCACATTTGCAATTTCTTAAGTTGTCTTAGGAGTAGTGGAATCACACAAGCGCAAGACCCTAAAACAGAAAGAAAGGAAGGAAGGAAGGAAGGAAGGAAGGAAGGGAGGGAGGAAGGAAGGAATAAATAAATAGGAAGGGAGGGAAAGGGAGAAAGAAAGATAGAAAGAAAGAAAGAAAGAAAGAAAGAAAGAAAGAAAGAAAGAAAGAGAGAAGTAAAAAGGGGGCTGGCTGGTGGTGCACCTGGCTGAGCACACAGTACCATGAACAAGGATCTGGGTTCAAGCACCCAGTCCCCACCAGCAGGGGGAAGCTTCATGAGTGGTGAAACAGTGATGCAGGGGTCTCTCTCTCTCATTTCCCTTCCTTTCTCAACTTCTATCTGTCCTACCAAAAGAAAGAGAAAAAACCGAGAGAGAAAGAGAGAGAGAGAGATAGCTCACTTGACAGACAGCACACTTTACAGGGCCCAGGTGGTGGAGCATCTGGTTGAGCGTACACACTACAACATACAGGGACTCAGGTTCAAGCCCCGGGTCCCCACCTGCAGGGGGAAAGTTCCATGAGCAGTAGAGTAGTGCTGCAGGCATATCTCGTCTATCTCTCCCTCCCTCTCTCTCTCTCACCATCTGTTAAAAAAAGGGGGAAGTGGCCACCATTTTTGTGGTGGAGTTGTACCTCTAATGTGTCCCAGTGATAACTCGGTGACAAAAATTTAAAAAATAAAATAATAAAAAAAAGAGAGGGAGGGGGCCGGGAGGTAGCAGTGGGTTAAGCGCACATGGCATGGAATATAAGGACCAGAGTAAGGATCCCGGTTCGAGCCCCCGGCTCCCCACCTGCAGGGGAGTCACTTCACAGGCAGTGAAGCAGGTCGGTAAGTGTCTCTCTTTCTCTCCCCCT
Source organism: Erinaceus europaeus (assembly GCF_950295315.1). Lineage (NCBI taxonomy): Eukaryota > Metazoa > Chordata > Mammalia > Eulipotyphla > Erinaceidae > Erinaceus > Erinaceus europaeus. The sequence continues at coordinate 4,939,213 of NC_080163.1, forward strand.
CTCTTGATTTCTCTCTGTCCTATCCAACAATAACAGCAATAATAACAGTAACAACAACAAGGGCAACAAATGGGAAAAAATGGCCTCCAAGAGTAGTGGATTTGTAGTGCAGGCACCGAGCCCCAACAATAACCCTGAAGGTAAAAGAAAGAGACGTGGGGGCCACATTTCACCATGTCCCGAGACCCAGCTTCATGGCTCCAGCTACCACATATAAAGGGAGAGCTCTGTAAGTGGTAGGGCAGTACTCTGGTGTCTTTCCCTCTTCTCTCCCTCTCTTATCTCTCGCCCTCCATCTAAAGAGAGAAAGAGGGAAATAAATAAAGAGAAAGCGATACCACAGGAAGTAGGGAATTTAAAGCTCAGCAAAGTCCCGGCAGCAAAAGGAAAACAAAATAGAGGGAAAGAAGCACGGAAATGTCTGCGACTTTATCAAACTGGATGCATGTTAAAGAAACCAAAGTTAGACAAAGTAAGCTAACAAATGTCATCTGGTGACTTTTCCTTCTCCTCTTTTTTTTTAATAGAAAAAGGGGGGGGTTGGGCAGTAGCACAGTGGGTCAAGCGCACGTGGTGCGAAGTGCAAGGACCGGCGTAAGGATCCCGGTTCAAGCCTCCAGCTCCCCACCTGTGTGTGTGGGGGGATTCAGTTCACAAGCGGTCTGCAGGTGTCTGTCTTTCTCTCCCCCTCTCTGTCTTCCCCTCCTCTCTCCATTTCTCTCTGTCCTATCCGACAACAATGACAGCAACAACAAGAATAATAATAACTAGGGCAACAAGGGAGAAAAACGGCCTCCAGGAGCAGAGGATTCGAAGTGCAGGCACCGAGCCCAGCAATAACCCTGGAGGCGAAAAAAAAATAATAAAGAAAAAGAGAGGAGGGACACCATAGCAGTACTCCACCAATCCTCATAGTCTTCCTGGTGCCATCGATGCTGCTCCCATGTGGTGCCAGGGCTTGAACCCAGGGCCTCATGGAGCAGGCTGAGTCATCTCCTGACGTCCTTTTTATACCCCCTCCTTCCTCTCTCTCTCTGCACATCCACGAGGCCTGGCTTTACTTCCTGATGCTGTGGGCAAATGAAATAAAACAGAGGCGGGACTCCTGTGCTGTGCTGCCGGCCGGCCGGCACTGATCAGACTCCTGGGCCTTGTAGGGCTTTATAGTGGCATCCCGGCCTCAGCCTCTGGATGGCAGTAGCGCTCCCCTCCGCGGTCATGACAACCCAGCATGTCCTCCAAGTTGGTGGAGACCCCTGGGGCATAGAAACCACCCCACCAGAAAGATTCCCTCGGCTCCAAAGCCAGGGGCCTCAGGAGCTCTCTCAAAAGCCCACCCGATGGGACCTGTTGGCACTCTCTCACGCAACATGCAAAAGGTCACGGAGTTTATGGTTCTCAGGGTCTGTCAGGCTCCAGAGACTTAGTTTCTTTTAATTCAGTGCTGAAGAAAGAACTCAAGGCCTCCTGCATGCACGGTACTACTGAGAGGGGTCCCTGGCCCGATTTCTACTTTTAAAGAGAGAAGAGGGAGAGACAGAGAAGAGATGTGCTACTCTACCACTTATGGGAGGGACTTCTGCATCTCTCTCTCTCTCTCTCTCACACACACACACACACACACCTCTCTCTCTCTCTCACACACACACACACACACACACCTCTCTCTCTCTCTCTCTCTCTCACACACACACACACACACACCTCTCTCTCTCTCTCTCTCACACACACACACACCTCTCTCTCTCTCACACACACACACACACCTCTCTCTCTCTCTCTCTCTCTCTCTCACACACACACACACCTCTCTCTCTCTCTCTCTCACACACACACACACACCTCTCTCTCTCTCTCTCTCACACACACACACACACCTCTCTCTCTCTCTCTCTCTCACACACACACACCTCTCACACACACACACACACACACCTCTCTCTCTCTCACACACACACACACCTCTCTCTCTCTCTCACACACACACACACACCTCTCTCTCTCACACACACACACCTCTCTCTCTCTCACACACACACACACACCTCTCTCTCTCTCTCACACACACACACCTCTCTCTCACACACACACACACACCTCTCTCTCTCTCACACACACACACCTCTCTCTCTCTCTCACACACACACACACACCTCTCTCTCTCTCACACACACACACCTCTCTCTCTCACACACACACACACACCTCTCTCTCTCTCACACACACACACACACCTCTCTCTCTCACACACACACACCTCTCTCTCTCACACACACACACACACCTCTCTCTCTCTCTCACACACACACACACCTCTCTCTCTCACACACACACACATACACACCTCTCTCTCTCTCTCACACACACACACACACACACCTCTCTCTCTCTCTCACACACACACACACACCTCTCTCTCTCTCTCTCTCTCACACACACACCTCTCTCTCTCTCTCTCTCACACACACACACACCTCTCTCTCTCTCTCACACACACACACACACACACCTCTCTCTCTCTCTCTCTCACACACACACACACACACACACACCTCTCTCTCTCTCCCTCTCTCTCTCTCACACACACACACACACACACCTCTCTCTCTCTCTCCCTCTCTCTCTCACACACACACACACACACACACCTCTCTCTCTCTCTCCCTCTCTCACACACACACACACACACACACACACACACACACACACACACACACACCCCGTACCATCCATAGTGCTCCCATGTGGTGCTGGGGCTCAAACCCAGGGCTTCAAGCAGCAGTTACGAACATATTTTTCTGGGTGAACCATATTCTGGTCTCCAAAGTCTCTGCCTTTTTTTTTTTTTTTTTGCTTCCAGGGTTATTGCTGGGGCTTGGTGCCTGCACCATGAATCCACTGCTCCTGGAGACCATTTTTTCCCCTTTTTTAAAAAAAAAATTTTAAAAAATATTTATCCATTTTCCCTTTTTGTTGCCTTTGTTGTTTTATTGTTGTAGTTATTATTGTTGTTGTTATTGATGTCGTCACTGTTGGATAGGACAGAGAGAAATGGAGAGAGGAGGGGAAGACAGAGGGGGAGAGAAAGACAGATACCTGCAGACCTGCTTCACCGCCTGTGAAGCGACTCCCCTGCAGGTGGGGAGCCGGGGGCTCGAACCAGGATCCTTACGCCGGTCCTTGTGCTTTGCGCCACCTGCGCTTAACCCGCTGCACTACCGCCCGACTCCCTATTTTTTCCCCTTTTGTTGCCCTTGTTGTTCCATCATTGTTGTGGTTATTATTATTATTGTTGTTGTTGTTGCTGTTGTTGGGTAGGACAGAGAGAAATCAAGAGAGGAGGGGAAGACAGAGAGGGGGAGAGAAAGACAGACACCCGCAGACCTGCTGCACCGCCTGTGAAGCGACTCCCCTGCAGCTGGGGAGCCAGGGGCTCGAACCGGGATCCTCAAGCCGGTCCTTGTGCTTTGCGCCACGTGCGCTTAACCCGCTGCGCTACCGCCAACTCCCCAAAGTCTCTGCTTTTAGTGACACACTGCTGGGCCCAGCAGGAAGAGGGCATGGTTGTGGGGGTGATCAGACAAATGGTATCCAACATCAGTCACCCTCTCACTCTGCACCAGACCCCCAAGAGGTGCCCCAGGCTTGCCCTGCCTCCCCTCCCTCGCAGCCCCATCCACCTGCCACCTAGTTCCGCGCCTTCCAAGTCACCTCTTTCTCCAGCCACAAGGCTTCTTTCCTGCCCTGATGGTCTCCCTGCTGCCCCAGGGCCTTTGCACCCACCCTCACCTCTACTTGGGAGTCCTCTGCCCCCAGCACTCCACATATAGGCTCCCTTTTTCTCTTCACTCAGGCTTTTGCTTGAATGTGACCCCTGCAGACAGAGCTTCTTGGAACACTCTGTCAAAATTAACCCAGGGGATCCAGCTTGCCATACCTGGTCAAGTGCATGTCACCATGTACAAGGATCCAGGTTTGAAGACTGTTCCCCACCTGCAGGGGGGGAAGCTTCACTAGACTCCCTCTCTCTCCCTCTCTCTCTCTCTCTCTCTCTCTCTTTGTTGTTGTTGCCTCCAGGGTTATTGCTGAGGCTCGGTGCCTGCACTACAAATCCACTGCTCCTGGAGGCCATTTTTCCCCATTTTGTTGTCCTTGTTGTTATTGTTGCCAGTGATGTTGTTGTTGTTGCATAGGACAGAGAGAAGTCTAGAGAGGAAGGGAAGACAGAAAGGGGGAGAGAAAGACACTTGCAGACCTGCTTCACCACCCGTGAAGCGACCCCCCCCCCCGCGTGCAGGTGGGGAGCCGGGGGCTTGAACTGGGCTCCTGGCACTTTGTGCCATGTACATTTAACCCGCTGCGCTACCACCCAACCCCTTCCCCTCTCAACTTCTCTCTGTCCTGTCAAATAAAACAAGGAAAAAAAGAAAAGGAAAAATGACCACCAGGAGCAGTGGATTAGTTATGCAGGTGCCAAGCCCCAATAATAATTCTGGTGGAAATAAAAAAAAAAAAAATTAAGCCATTGCCCTGCCTGACACTCTGCTTTTTCCCTTTCTTTCCACTGCCCAGCCCTGGCTCTTGGTGATGCTGGGGATTGAACCTGGGACCTCTTGGATGCAAGTCCTGTGTGCTCCTGTCATGCTGTCTCCCGAGCCCTTGGTGTGTGCTCCTCTGCCCTCCCCTGCATGTACCTGCTCCACGCCAGGCATCCTTCCATTCCCTCACAGCCCTGCTCCCCTGCCCATCTCCTGAGCCAGTAGAGTGCACAGCTTGCCATGTGCAAGGACCTGGTTTTGAGCCCTGGCTGCCACATGGGAGGGCCTACATGGGGGAAGGTTCACGAGTGGTGAAGAGCTGCTATGATGTTTCTAATGTCTTTGCTTTCCTATCTCTCACCCTCTATCTAGAAAAAAAAAAAAACAATTTGAAGGAACTAGGCAGAGGCACATTGGTAAAGCACAAGCTCAAGCCCGTAGTAGCCCCACCTGAAGGAGGAAGCTTCATGAGTGGTGAAGCAGGGCTGCAGGGAACTTTCTTGCTCTCTCCCCACGTCTCCCTCTCCCCACTTGGTTTCTCTCTGTCTCTAGCTAATAAGTAAAGAATTTAAATAAATAAATCTTTAAAACAATTTTAATAGCCCTCCTGGAATGATGGACTTGTGCAGGCAATAACCCTGGAGGAAAGAGAAAGAGCTAAAGAGGGAAGCGACAGACACTGGTGGGGTGAATGTCATCCCCCCCACCGCTCTTGGTCTGGCCAAGCACAACCCAGCCCCAGAGGGTCCCCTCCAGCCACCCCAGTCCCATACTAGAGAACCCCAGTTCCCCACAGCTCCTCAGCCTCCTTCCGGACACACACAGAGGCCCTCTCATCCCAGGGAATGGCTCAGAGATGCCCAGTCCCTGCCCAGGACACACAGGGCCTGCAGCTGGGCCCCTGCCCGCCCTGCACTTCCGGGGGGGCCCCCTGCTCCCGGGGTGGGTCAGCCCGCTAGCTCCCCTGTGTGTCTGCGCGCGCGCGCGTGCGCGCGCGCGCGCGCACACACACACACACACACACACACACACACACACACACACACACACACACACAGTGTCCCCTTCCTCCCCAGCCTGCTCCCATCCTGCCTGTAGACACGCTTGCACCCTCCTCACACTTCGCTCCAGGAAGTGTGATGATGTGTTTACACGGCTGCCTCGCGCCAGACTACAATCCCCCCCCCTTCCCTCCACCCCATCCCGCCCCTGCACTGCACTGCACAGACTCAGCCCCACTCCAGGGCGTGCAGTAGGTGCCATCACAGGAGGGGTGGGGTCAGAGAATGTAGAGCTGAGCCCTGCAAGCTTTATTTGTGCAAGTCACTCACTCATTCATTCATTCATTCATTCACTGAGTCATTCGCTGATCAGACGCCGAGCAAAGCCCTTGCTGAATGTTCTGTGCTGTTCTGGCAGCTGAGTCCAGTTTAGCCTATCAGCCCGAGACTTGCAGGCCTGGCCTCAGCCAGGGCCGAGCAATGCAGTGCTCTCTCTCTCTCTCTCTCTGTCTCTCTCTCTCTCTCTTTCTTGCTTTCTTCCTCACACACGCTTCCTCTCCCCCAGGATGAACAAGTCAGTAAATCTACAGCTGGGTGGGGCAGAGTGCACCCGCTACCACACGTGAGGGCTCAGCGGTACCCCATGGCCACCTCATGGAAGCACCTGGAGGGGAAGCTTCATGAGCTACCCCTCTCTCTATCTCTTCCTGTTTCTCTCTCTCCTCCCTATCAAAAAAAAGGGGGGGGGAATCGGGTGGTAGCGCAGCGGGTTAAGCGCATGTGGCGCAAAGCACAAGGGCCGGCATGAGGATCCCGGTTCGAGCCCCCGGCTCCCCACCTGCAGGGGAGTCGCTTCACAGGCGGTGAAGCAGGTCTGCAGGTGTCTGTCTTTCTCTTCCCCTCTCTGTCTTCCCCTCTTCTCCCCCATTTCTCTCTGTCCTATCCAACAACGAACGGCATCAACAATAACAATAACAATAATAATAACCACAATGAGGCTACAACAACAAGGGCAACAAAAAGGGGGAAAAAATGGCCCCCAGGAGCAGTGGATTCATGGTGCAGGTACTGAGTGAGCCCCAGCAATAACCCTGGAGGCAAAAAAAAAAAGAGGGCGGGAGGAGGCTCGGCTCCTGGGAACAGTGGAGCTGTGTAGGTACTGAGCCCAGAGATAACTCCGGTGGAGAAAAAAAAAAAAGCAGGGAGTGGGGGTGGTCCAGGAAGTGGCTCAGTGGAAAAGCCTCTTAAGCATGAAGTCCCAGGTTGAAACCCTGGTGTCGTACGTGCCACGATGATACTCTGGTTCTCTTTCTCTCCCCTCTCATTAATAGAGAAATAAATAAATCTTTTTATAAGCAAACTGGGGTACAGAAAGAGAGCTCACTGGGTGGGTCACCTGCCTCGCCCTGGTGCCACCAGAGAAGTGCTCTGGGGCTGTGGCATCTGTCTTTCTACCTGAAGACACAGTGACCTGGACGTGTGAAGTCACACATGCACGAGACGTGGGCTCTGGGAAACAAAATAGGATATGAAGTGCTGACAAGCAGCGGGGGCTCCCTGGGAGTGCTGCTTAGACATGAGGTCTTGACTTCAATTTGGCATCACATATGCCAGAGTGGGGGCTCTGGCTTCCTCTCCCCTCCTCTCGCTCCGTCATAAATATGCATGAATATGGGGGCTGAGCAGTGACGCGCCTGGCTAAGGGCACGTTACCATGTGTAAAGGATCTGGGTTCAAGCTCCAGCTCCCCACTGGCATAGGGGAAGCTGCATGAGAGGTACAGCAGTGCTACAGGTCTCCCTCTCCTCTCTCAATTTCTCTGTGTCCTAACAAATAGAGAAAAAAGGGGGTGGGGCAGGGGCATACCAGGCTAAGTGCACACAGGACCAGGCATGAGGACCAGGGTTTGAGCCTCTTATCCCCAGCCTGGGGGAAACTTCATGGGGGTAGAGGGGTGAAGCAGGGCTGCAGGTATCTCTCCCCATCTATCTCCTCTCCCCTCTCAGTTTCTATCTGCCAAATAAAATAGAGCAGAAAGAGAGAGAGGAGAAAGAAAGAAAGAAAGAGTGGTGGATTCATTGTGCAGGCATTAAGCCCCAGCATTAAGCCTGGCGGCAACAGAAAAGAAAGGAAAAAAAGAAATAGAATAGAAAAGGGGCCGGGTGGTGGCACACCTGGTTGAGCACATCTGTTACAGTGCGCAAAGACTTAGGTTCAAGTCCCTGGGCCCCACCTGCAGGGGGGAAGCTTCACAAGTGGTGAAGCAGTGCTGCAGGGGTCTCTCTCTTTCTCTATCTCCTCCTTCCTCTCAATCTATCCAATAAATAAATAAAGATAATAAATTTTTAAAAAATGTCTGGGGGGTCGGGTGGTAGCACAGTGGGTTAAGCGAGCCCCCGGCTCCCCCACCTGCAGGGGAGTCGCTTCACAAGCAGTGAAGCAGGTAAAGCAGGTGAAGCAGGTGAAGCAGGTGCCTATCTTTTTCTCCCCCTCTGTCTTCGCCTTTCTCAATTTCTTTTTTTAATTTAATTAATTAACTAATTTTTATATTTATTCATTCCCTTTTGTTGTCCTTGTTGTTTTATTGTTGTTATTATTGATGCCATTGTTGTTGGATAGGACAGAGAGAAATGGAGAGAGGAGGGGAAGACAGAGAGGGGGAGAGAAAGACAGACACCTGCAGACCTGCTTCACCGCCTGTGAAGCGACTCCCCTGCAGGTGGGGAGCCGGAGGGCTAGAACTGAGATCCTTCTGCAAGTCCTTGCGCTTTGAGCCACATGCGCTTAACCTGCTGCGCTACCACCCGACTCTCTTTTTAATTTTTTTTTATATTTATTTCCTTTTATTGCTCTTGTTGTTTTATTGTTGTAGTTATGAATGATGTCGTTGTTGTTGGATAGGACAGAGAGAAATGGAGAGAGGAGGGGAAGACAGAGAGTGGGAGAGAAAGACAGACACCTGCAGACCTGCTTTACCCCTCATGAAGCAGCACCCCTGCAGGTGGGAAGCCGGGGGCTCAAACCAGGATCCTCACGCTGGTCCTTTCACTTTGTGCCACCTGTGCTTAACCCACTGCGCTACTGCCCGACTCCTCCTCTCAATTTCTTTCTGTCCTATCCAACAACAATGACAGCAGTGACAACAATAATAATGACAACAACAAGGGCAACAAAATGGGAAAATGGCCTCCAGGAGCAGTGGATTTGTAGTGCAGGCACTGAGCCCCAGTGATAACCCTGGAGGCATAAAAAGAAAAAAAAGTCTTTGCCAGTTTCATGCTGCTGACTCCTTGTTAAAAAAAAAAAGAAATAGAAAAGAAAAAAAATTAAAATAAATAATCTAAAAACGAGAGTGCCATCCACCATTCTTTCATTCACTGAGTCATGGGTCACTGCCAAACACCTGCTAGATGCTCTGAGATGTGGCCTGGTCTCGAGAGAAGCCCTAAGGGGCTGACCCCCCACTTTCACTCACTCACTCAGTCACTCACAGAGGTGCATCAAGGCCCACTGTGAGTTAGGACAGAGCAGCTGGTCAGGCTCAGCCTGGACCCCCAGCCTGGGCAGGGACCCCACTTTGAACACCAGATCCTCAAGGGGCAGGTATGGCGCTCAGGGGAGCGACTCTGGGGCAGGAGGGCAAGGGAGCGAAGCAGGGTGAAGCAGCCACTGGGTGACCACTTGTTGGTCTACTTCTAAGACCCCTTCTGTTTCTTTGGTTTAATCCCCCCTGCTTCACACTGTATCCTATTTACATAACCACTGTTAACTAAGCACCGCCCTGCCTGCAGGGCATTGGTTTAATCCCCACTGGTTCACGATGTCTTTTTGCTCCGCCCCTTCTCCTTGTCACACCCTGATTTCCACCAATCTCTTTTCGCTCCACCCTCTTACATCACATCCTGTTCCCACCCTACTTGGCGAGTATATATATAAGGACAGGGTTGTGATTAGGGATAGCTTAGCTTAGACTGTGCTGCCATCTACATGAATAAAGAGATACTGCGTACAGCTCAGCCATGAGTCCCTGGTCGTCTGTCTCCCGCCTGTGAAGCTAGCCAGATAGTCAACGACTGCCACCTCTCCAGTTTCAAAGGAGGTCTCGAAACTTTACATCAGGCTCAACCTGACGCTGTTGACTGGCTACGGAAGAAGGGCAAACGCTAGAAGAAGAAGCTAGCCAGCCCGGCATATTGGCACCCTGAACAGGGACTGGCAACCACTCACCAGGAGTGGGCCCCTCCTCTGCCCCTCCCTCTCCTGACCACCTCATCCAGGACAGAGGGGAAGGCGGAGACAGAGAAGTGACAAGTGAACTGCTCCCACGGGCTGGGGGGGCGGCACAGAGGTGCACCGCAAGCCTTGCACACTTGAGGCTCTGGTTTCATCCCAGCACTGCGTGTGCCAGAGGAAAGTTCTGATTCTCTCTAGAAAATTGATGCTTTTGAAAAAAATAAGAGTTGGGCTCCAGAGACAGTCTAATGGTTCTGCAAAGATCTACTTAGGCCTGAGCTCCCTGGTTCAATCCCTAGCACCACCATCAGCCAGAGCTGAGCAAGGCTCTGGGAAAATAAACAAAAAAATAAAGTAGAATTAACTTTTTCTGTTGCCCTTGCTTTGTTTGCTTGTTTGTTGTTGTTGTTATTGTTGTTGTTGTTGTCATTGTTGCTGGATAGGACAGAGAGAAATGGAGAGAGGAGGGGAAGACAGAGAGGGGGAAAGACAGACACCTGAAGACCTGCCTCACCGCTTGTGAAGTGACTCCCCTGCAGGTGGGGAGCCGGGGACTCAAACCGGGATCCTCAGGCCGGTCCTTGCGCTTTATGCCACGTGCACTTAACCTGCTGTGCCACCGCCCGACTCCCTATCTTTTCTTTCTTTTTTTTCTTGATACTAAAGTTCTTTTTAAAAATATTTATATATTCCTTTTGTTGCCCTTGTTGTTTTATTGTTGTAGTTGTTATTGCTGTTACTGATGTCATTGTTGTTGGATAGGACAGAGAGGGACAGAGAGAGGAGGGGAAGACAGAGAGGGGAAGAGAAAGACAGACACCTGCAGACCTGCTTCACCGCCTGTGAAGTGACTCCCCTGCAGGTGGGGAGCCAGGGGCTCAAACCGGGATCCTTAGGCAGGTCCTTGTGCTTTGCGCCACGTGCGCTTAACCCGCTGCGCTACCACCCGGCTCCTGGTTCTAAAGTTCTATCTGAAAGCTGCGCTTAAACAGTTCCTCCACTTTCAGTGGATTTTTTTTTTTTTTGGTAGAGAGGCAGAGAGAGAGGGAGGAGATACTGCAGCACCCTCACTATCTGAGAGGTGTCCCCTTTGCATGGTGCCCCCATATGGCTGCTGGGAGATCAGACCTGGGTCTTCACACATAGTGACATGTGCGCTCTACCGGGTGAGCTATGTCCCAGACTCCCACTGTATTATTCTCTTTCTTTTCTCTTTTTTCAGGGTGTGTGTGTGTGTGTGACACCCAGAGTCTTATGCATGTGAGAGCCCACTGCTCCAGGCCACCTTTTCACTCAGAGACCCCACATCACCAGAGCCTCCCATGAGATGCTGAGTCTTGAACCCAGGACGATTGCAGGGCAAGGCAGGTTCCCTATCTGGTGAGCTATCTCAGGGGCCCCTCCATTTTTTTTAAAAGAACTGATATTTGTGTTTATAATAGAGACACAGGGTGCTCAGCTGACATAAAGGGGAATCCTAGGGATTGAACCAGGGGCACCTAGGGTCTCACACATTCAAGCCCTGCGCTGTCTCCCTGACCTGGTGGCTCCTTCTCTGTCCTGGACTCTGCCTGTCTGCATGATCCGTGTGGCTTCTGCTTCCTGAGTGACCACAGTGACACCCGCCATCACCGTTATGATCATCATCAAGCACTTAGCACACACGAGCCTCCACCCACCTTCTCAGCCGACGACAGAGCCTCAGGGAACAGGGAGGAGGCTTCTGGCGGGGGGGGGGGGGGCATCAGGAAATTGGGGTTCAAGACTCGGGTGAGGGAGGAGGAGAGATGGGAGCACCAGAGAGAGGCAGGGATGAGAGACATCCCATGTTGCTTCTGTGTGACAGACACGGAGCTCTCCATACAAGGAGGCCTGTGGCAGCCTGCCATGTCCCCAGCACAGCCTGTTCCTGGGAGGCAGAAGGGGCTGGTGCTGTCTTGGAAGCCTCCCTGGAGGAGGTGAGAAGGGGGCTGACAGACAGGCAGCACAGTGCCAGGGCCAAATCCCTGAGTCTTCATGGTCACCCTGGGAAGCCACAGAGAAAAGGAGGCAGGAAGGATGGGGGAGGCTGCTGACACCCAGGTGGCCAAGGTGCCGGGCTCACGGGACGGAAAGGCTCATGGCTCAGGTCCCAAGAGGCTCTTGACTGCTCAGCTCCACCTAGAAGGCTAAAGCGGGGTCCACCCCAGAACGCTAAAAACACCAGGCACACTCCTGTCGCCTTTGGCGGGTTGCAGCTTGGCCTCTCCCGTGGCCCCTGCCATCACTGGAATGGGCCTGCCTCACTCCCCCTCTGCTGTGTTTCAACCTCAAGAAGTCGAGCACAGCACCATTCCATCAGCCAAGGAGCTTCCCCTGGCGCCCCTATGTGGTGCCAGGGCTCAGACCCACGGCCTCGTGCAGACTGGGCCACGTGCTCTATGGACACAGCCCCGGCTTGCAGCACCTCCTCTCCCCTCGTCTACACAGTTGGTGCCTGCTCTTCCAAGCACAGGTGGCGCACTCTGCAGAGAGAGACATCCCCCCAGCCCCTGAGTCGCCCCCAGATTTGGGCTTCCACAGGAATCTGAATTCTCTGTGACTCAGCTCTGACACTCCAGGCTGCCCCAGATGGAGGGGGGCAGAGCAGCCCATTCTGCTCATGACCTCGTCCTCAGCACCCAGCGTAAGCCTGACTGAATGACCGAGTGGATGGATGGATGGATGGATGGATGGAGGCAAGAATGAGTGGTGGGTGGATGGATAGATGGGTAAATGGATGGATTGATAAGTGGATGGATACATGGATGAATGAGTAAATGGGTGGGTGGATAGATGAATGGATGGATAGATGTTTCAATGGACAGATAGCTAAGTGGGTGAGCGGCTGGGCTGATGAATGTGTGGATGAATAAATAGATGGATGGATGGGTGGATGAATGGATGGATGGACAGACAGGTGGATGGATGGATGAATGGGTGGATGGATGGATGGAAAGACAGATGGATGGATGGATGGATGGATGGATGGATGGATGGATGGACAGGTGGATGGATGGATGGATGGATGTATGGATGGATGGATGGACAGATAAGTGAATGGATAAATGGATGGATGGATGAATGGAAGGGTGGATGGATAGGTGGATGGACGGAGAGATGGATGGATGGGTGGATGAATGGGATGTGGATGGCTAGATGGCTAGATAAGTAAATAGAATAGACAGATAGATGGATGGGTGGGTGGGTGGACAGATGGACAAATAAGTGGATGGATTAATGCATAGGGAGGTGGGTGGGTGGATAGATGGATGGATAGACAGATGGATAAGTGAGTGGGTGGGTGGGTAGATATGGATGGCTAGGTAACGGATGGATGGATGGATGCACACACAGGGAGGCTGGGAGGCAGGAGGCAGGAGCTAACCTTGTTGTAGAGTGCACAGATGTGTAGGGCAGTGTTCCCTGAGGCGTTCTGGGCTCCGGGCTCAGCTCCGTAGAAGAGCAGGTGTTCCAGGTGCTGCGAGTGACCTCGCTGGCAGGCCTGGGGAGGACAGAGCGCCAGGGGACTGTCAGACTGGCTATCCCGACTCGAAACTCCCAGAGCCCCCTCCCTGCACCTTAGAGACCCGGGTGGTGGGTTTCACAGGCCGTGACGCCAAGGCCCAGGGTCCTCCAGAGAGCATTCTGCCCATCTCAGGGCGCCAAGTGTCCCGGCCCCCAGCTCTGTGCCAGTGCTCTCGTCTTCTCTCTGGGGAGTCTCCACCCCCCCTCTATGAGGGCTCCGCTCCTGGCCCCTGGCCCCCCCCTCTATGAGGGCTCCGCTCCTGGCCCCCGGCCCCCAGGCCCGGCCTGCACCTGGTGGATCTCCTGCCAGCCGTTCTCATCGGCGACGCCCAACTGGGCCCTGTTACAGAGCAGCAGCTCACAGCAGCGGGGGTCGCCCCCCACCATGGCCGTGTGGAACAGAGGGGTCAGCCCCCGGCGGTCCTTGTAGTTGGGGGAGCCCCCAAGGTCCAAGAGTGCCTGGGGAGGGAGAGAAGACCCGTGAAAGGCGGGGAGACTGCTTGTCCTAGAAGACACCCCAGGGGTGAGGAGGTAGGTCCACGGGGACCCCCACTGGCTGAGGCCGGTCTACGTCCTGCCACGACACCTCGGGGTGACCTTGAGCAAGTGTTCCCACCCTGTCCCCTGTATTCCCTGCCCATCCTCCCCTACGAGTGACTACAGAGGAACCTGTGAAGGGACCCATGGCTTCAGGGCTCCCCTCTTCCGTGGATGCTAGTGGAGGACACGTAAGAGTTTTCGGGGCGCAGGAGGGACCCCTGACCCAAAGGGAGGTGTTAATAGCACCTGAGCGGGAGTCGGGCTGTAGCGCAGCAGGTTAAGTGCAGGTGGCACAAAGCACAAGGATCGGCATAAGGATCCTGGTTCGAACCCCGGCTCCCCACCTGCAGGGGAGTCACTTCACAGGCGGTGAAGCAGGTCTGCAGGTGTCTATCTTTCTCTCCTCCTCTCTGTCTTCCCCTCCTCTCTCCATTTCTCTCTGTCCTATCCAACAACGACAACAACAATAATAACTACAACAATAAAACTACAAGGGCAACAAAAGGGAATAAATAAATAAAATAAATATTTTAAAAAAATAGCACCTGAGCCCCAAAGATGGGTTGCAGGAGGCCCTGGAGAAGGCAAGCTTGGACAGACACCAGCTGGGCCAGCCACACTGGGGTGGTGGCTTTAGGGGGCAGGGAGTGGTCTCCCACATAGACCAGCTCTGAGCACTGAGGGCTGCTGGAGTGTGGGGTGGCAGGGGACAGCGTGGGTGAAGACGGGCTAAAGCATCCATGCCGACCACCAACACGGCATCTTCCGATGCGGTGGCCACTGAGTCATTTGACGCACTTAAACTTAGCCCCGTGGCCTCGTGGCCTGCTAGGCTACACGAGACCCTGGAGGCTGGGGTGTGAGCAGGGCCAGGGCTGGGGGGAAAGGGAACACTGAAAAGGTACCTCTAGAGGGGGCTGTTGATTCTGGGGGTGCAAGACCAATCTCTATGGGTGGCACTGGACGGCCAGAGGGAACAGGGCATGACTCTGCAAGCAGAGTTCCTATCCTCTGCTACTGGCCCTGGGCTTGAGCCCCACATGGACGCCATGGACAGCAGCACTATGGGAACTCCAAGGATGGTGGAGCCTGGCTGTGGTTGGTGTCCCTCCCCCCACCCTCCTGTCTGTCTCTTGCCACATAAGTATTGCATGCTAATTGTGCCCCTGGAGCTCCCCTTTCTCTTTCATATACAAAATATAAGTCAACTGAGCTGGAGAGGGGGTTTTGCCCATGTATGAGGTCCTAGATAAATTCCTCTGGGTCACATTAAATAAGAGAGAGAAGTTTGGGAGTTGGGCTGTAGCGCAGCGGGTTAAACGCAGGTGGCGCAAAGCACAAGGACTGGCATAAGAGAGAGAAAAGGGGCCAGGCAGCGGAACTACACACAAGGGCCCAGGTTCAAGCCCAACTGCATAGGCAGTGAATTGGTGCTACAGGTGTCTCTCTTCCTCTCTCCCTTTCAGTCTTCTCTTTCTCTCTCAGTCCTATCAAATGAAATAGATGAATGTGTAAAAATAAATAAGAGAGAGAATTGGGAAAGGGAAGGAAGATTCCTTGAAGCTGGATCATCTATGAATCTGGGTGTCTTTGTGGGTCAGTCTACCCTGATGTGTGTGCAGAAGGGGCCAGTGTCATAAGGCAGAAGATGGGAGAGTTGTCCATAATAAACCTGTTACAGCATCCGTGTGCATGCTTGAGACCCCAGAGGCCGCAGGTTCAATCCCTGGCACCACCTTACTCCAGAGCTGAGCAGGGCTCTGGTGTGTTTGTGTGTGTGTGTGTATGTGTGTGTCCTTCTTTCATTCTTTTACAATAAAGTAAACACACCAACACACCTTTAAAAAATAATAAATGGGGAGTTGGGCGGTAGCGCAGCGGGTTAAGTGCAAGTGGTACAAAGCACAAAGACCAGCATAAGGATCCCAGTTCAAGCTCCCGGCTCCCCCCCCTGCAGGGGAGTCGCTTCACAGGCAGTGAAACAGGTCTGCAGGTGTCTGTCTTTCTCTCCCCATCTGTCTTCCCCTCCTCTCTCCATTTCTCTCTGTCTTATCCAACAACGACATCAACAACAACAACAATAAAAAAGCAACAAAAGGGAATAAATAAAATACAAAAAAATTTTAAAAATAAATAAAAAATAATAAACTAGGGCAGGGGTAGATAGCATAATGGTTTTGCAAAAGACTATCAAGCCTGAGGCTCTGAGGTCCCAGGTTCAGTCTCCAGCACCACCATCAGCCAGAGCTGAGCAGGGCTCTGGTCTTTCTCTCTCGTTAAAATAAAATAATTTAAATTAAAAAAATGTCATAGAGAAAGACTGTGCAGGCCAGCTCATTTTGTGAGTGAGTGGGATCAGTCCATTGGGAAAGATGCCATTTTGCTGCTGCCCAAGGAAGGAGGTCTGTCTGCATATGTGGGGCCAGTGGGAGGGAGGCAGTGTGCTGGGAGTGTCTCTCCCTCTAATGGTCACACAGAGCAGATAGCAATGGGGTGGGCTTGGGGCTGGGCTGCATGGGGTGAAGAGGGCATAGAGGAAGGGTCCTCAAGGGTGGGGCCTTAGCTGAAGCTGATGGTGATCTGGGGAGGGAGGTGGGGAAGGGGCTAGTGAGGGGCTTGGCTGCAGTCCACAGGAGTGGCGTGGCGTTGTGAATCCATTAGTCTACTGCCAGGCCTTTGTCTCAGGGACATCAAGAGGGGTCCTTTTTAAGAAACAATGAGAGGGGCTGATTGGTGGTGTAGCCAGCAGAGTGGGCACGTCACCAGGGGCTAGGACTCGGGTTCAAGCCCCTGGTACCCACCTGTAGGGAGAAAGCTTCAAAGCAGTGAAACAGTGTTACAGGTGTCTGCATCCTCCCTCTCTTCCTCTCTCTATTTCTCTCTCTCCCCGCCTTCCTTTTATCAAAGAAAAAGGAAATAAAAAAATAGGCACCGGGAAAAATGGAATCATTTTGCAAGCCCTTAACCCCAATGATAACCCTGATGGCAAAAATAAAATGAAATAAAATAAAATAATGTGAAAAAGAAAAAAATTGGGGTTTGAGAAAGGACATATGGAACCAAAAAATGAGTCTAAGAAGGAGCAGAAGAGAACAGGTGTTTGGGGGGGGGTCTGGAGCTAGCTCACCTAGTAAAGCACATGCCTTGCTATGCTTGAGACCCTGGGTTTGAGCCCTGGCACCACATGGGAGCACCATGGACAGCACCAGAGGGAGCTCCATGGATGGTGGATTGATGCTTTGATGTGTCTCCTCTGTCTCTGTCTGGGTTCCTTCCCAGATGCTGCGTGTGTAAATCGGGAGGGGACAGGGATACCCAGAAGGAGAGCAGAATGGGTTAGAGTGAGGAGGGAGGAGGCGGGCAGCCATGGGGTACAGTCTGTGCAGGGAATGGGGCTGGGGGGCCCAGGGGTGACCTCACCGTGAGAGCCAGGCAGTGCCGGGCACAGGCGGCCTTGTGCAGGGCTGTCATGCCATCCCGGGCCCGGAAGTCGATGTGGGCCCCTCCCAGGCACAGGGTTCGAATCACCTCCACAGAGCCTTCCGTCTGGGCCGCCAGCGTCAGGGGTGTCTCTGGGGGGGATGGGGTTGAGGGGTGGGGCGGGCTGCTCACGAGCTGCCCCTGGGGACCTCCTGGGGCTGGGCTGCCTCCTGAAGCCCCCGGCTCTCCCTCCCTACCTCCAGAATCTGAGTCATGATAATTGGGGTCCAGCCCCTTGTCCAGCAGCCGTGCCACCTTGTCCGATGTCCCGAGCTGCACGTATTCTAGAAACTTCTTCAGTCCCGTCTGAGCAGTGCACAAGAAAGACAAGACAATCGGGTCAGGAGGGCAGGGGAGAGAGGTCTCATCTAGCTGGGAAGAGGCTCCTGTCCACACCATAAAGAGCAAGGACTTCACCCCAGTTGCTTCAGTCCTTGAGCCTGACAGACCCATAAGACCCTCCGAGTCTACAGGGAATCCACGCGGCATCTGCTCAGGGGTAGTTTTGCACAGTCTGGGAGGTGGCTCCGTGGGCAGAGTGCCAGGCTAGCATGCGTGAGATCCTGAGTTCGATCCCTGGCATCGCATACGACAGAGTGATGTGCTCTCCTTCCTCTCTCACATATAACTCAGTATCCTTTAAAAAATTATTTATTTATTATTGGATAGAGGCAGAGAGAAATTGAGAGGGGAGGCAGAGATAGAGAGAGACACCCTGCAGCCCTGCTTCACCACTCGTAAAGCTTTCCCTTTGCGGGTGGGGACCAGGGCCTTGAACCTGGGTCCTTGTGAACTGTACGTAATGTGAGCACTTAACCATTGTGAAATATTCTTTTAAAGAAGGTGGTAGGTGGAGGGTAGACAGCATAACAGTTATGCAAAGAGACTCTCATGCCTAAGGCTCTGGAGTCCCAGGTTCAATCCCCCACAACACCATAAACCAGAGGTGGTAAGTACTGTGTTAAAAAATAATAAATAAATAAATAAATAAATAAATAAATAAACAAATAAGGAAGATGACTGCTGGGCAAGTACTGAGTCTTGGGAGGCTCTCACTCGGGGCACGGTTTCCCTGGGACACAGGCACGCTGGCTCTGAGCAGCAGCTCCTGGGGGGGAGGGGGTGGGCGGCAGAAAAGGCTTTTCTCCCAAGTGCCAAGAATCTCTGGGAAGCACAGAGCCATATTCCTGGAACAGCAGCAGTCCCGTAACCCAGAGGACCGACAGGCCTGCAGCCACTTGAATCATCTGGTTGGACCCCGCAAGGCAGAGGTGGAAGGGCGGGACCGGAAACAGAGTAAGTCCAGGAGCCTTCTTCACAGCGACATGAAGTGCTCATTGTAAAGTTGAGAGTCTTGCATGAACCCTCGAGAGATGTTAGAAGATTCCAAGTTGGGGGGGGGGGGCGGTCGGGCAGTAGCGCACTGGGTTAAGTGCACCGGGTTAAGCGCACGTGTTGCGAATCACAAGGACCCGCGTGTAAGGATCCCAGTTTGGGCCCCTGGTTCCCCACCGGCTGGGGAGTCACTTCACAGGCAGTGAAGCAGGTCTGCAGGTGTCTGTCTTTCTCTCCCCCTCTCTGTCTTCCCCTCCTCTCTCCATTTCTCTCTGTCCTATCCAACAACGACGACATCAATAACAACAATAATAACTGTAACAACAATAAAACAACAAGGGCAATAAAAGGGGAGGGAAATCAAATTACAAAATATGTTAAAAATAAACTAAAAGAAAAAAAAAAGAAAATTCCAAGTGGGGGCTGGGGTGACAGCACAATGGTTCTGCAAAGAGACTTCCAGGCCTGAGGCTCTGAGTTCCCAGGTTCAACCCCCAGCCAGAGCTGAGCAGGGCTCTGATCTTGCTCTCTCTGTATCTGTCATTAAAATAAATAAGTAAATAAATAAATAAAATACTTTTAAAAAAGAGGAAATTCCAAATGGTCCTAAAAAAAAAAAGTCTTAACCCTGCTGTAACCCAGCATTTCTTCAGTAAAATGATAATAAAGTTAAAAAAAAAAAAGTATGCAGAGACATCACAGGACCACACCAGATTTACATGCCTGAGGCCCCAGAGGCCCAGGCTCACCCTAGCACCACTATAAGCCAGAGCTGAGCAGGACTCTGGTCTCTCTCTTGAAAACAAGCCAATAAAATCCTGGTGGGGCGTGGAGACAAGGGAAGAGGCCAGAAGGAAAGAGCTTTTCAGTGCTGGCCAGAGCAGTCCCCAGATCTCATGGGCCCAGGGGGACACACAGTCTAAGAGTGGGCTAGGGGCACTAGGAAGACAGACGTGGAGAGCCAAGAAGTAGACCCCAGGTTATGTGACTAGGGACACCCAGTCCCCAGACCGAGAAACACTAGATGTTAGTCACAGGCCAAGGGATGGGAGAGAAGGGGTGCAGAGCAGATATGGGGGTGTCCAGAGATGAGAAGGAACAGTCTTAAGGAAAACAAAGTAGGAGCCAGGTGGAAATGGGGGGGGTGTCTGATCAGAGGATGAGGAGTGGGAGAAGGCCATGGATGACCGATGGACGGGGCGGGGGGGAACCTGAGGCTATCTCCAGTGCCATGCAGCACCCCCAGTTTAGCTCAGCCTGTAGCTGACAGAGGGCAGGAAGGGCTGGGGAATGCTGGGGGGCTTTGAGGAAACCGGGTCTGGGGGTGCCAGCCGAGGAAGCTCACCTTTGTATGCAACTTGGCCAACTGCTTCTCGTCCAGGTTGGTCTGTTTGTAAACGCGGGTCTTGTATCGGAACTGAGGCCAGGGGTGGGGAGAGCAGGGAGACACAGAGATGGGGAGTCAGGGGCCTGGCATCATGACATACAGGGTGAACCAGTCCCCCCTCAGAGCTGAGTTAGGGACAGCTCAGGATCAGGGTGGAGAGAGAGCCCTGGAGTCTCTGCTGGTGGCGAGAGCAAGTGGGGGACTGCTCCAAAACACTGAGAGCCCTTCGCCAATTTTGGGGGGGGTGTCTAGATGAGAGAAGTGACATGCCCAGGGTCACTCTGCTGGCCAGAGGCAAAAGCCTCCCAGTACTTTTTGGTAGAGGGAGGGGGCATTCCCAATGGTGAGCCAGGGTGGGAGGTGGGGATGGGGGGGGGAGTCAGGGCCTCACCTCCAGGTAAGGCACCCCCTTCTCGAAGGACTGGGGGTACTCTCGCAGCAAGCGTTCCTCCTCCAGGAAGTTGGCGTCCCTGCCCGAGGTGGCAGGCTGGAAGAGCCCATAGTTGAGCACATCTTGAAGGCTCTCGCTCAGGGCGCAGAGCACCTGCTGCTTGGCCGTCCAGATGGTGGCATCCGGGTTGAAGCGGAGGCATTTCTGTGTGGGGAGGGGGTGTATGGACAGGGGCCTGAGAGGCTGGAGGCACTGAAGGCTGGAGGCTGAGGAGGGGTGTCTGGAAGTACCCCTCCATCCCCGCCCGCAGCCGCCAGCCCCATCACTCACTGTCTGGTGCAGGTCCGGGATGCCAATCCTGAAGACCATCATGCTGAAGTGGGCGTCGTCCGGAACAGACATGGAGCGGCCCTGGAGGCCTCGGATGGAGGCCAGGCTACCAGGTGGCCCACTGGTCCTGTCCCGTGTCCCCCCGGGGCCTCTGCCGGGTCCGTCCGGGGAGCTGTCGGACTCGGAGCCCCCCTCGGGACACTCGCTGGCACTGTGACGTTCCTCGTCCTCGCTTGTGGCGGGGCTGTGGGTCATCGTGGGGCCACGGGGCGACGGGGGACGGCAGCATCACAGGCGGCTGCGATGGGGTCGGGGGAGACAGGAGGGGCCAGAGGAGCCCAGTCACCACTGGGTGGACATATGGTCCAGGCAGGCTGGCAGGCGGCTGGACACACCCCCATCCCTGCCATGCTGCCTGCCTGTCTCCTTCCCTGCCCTTGGCCCTGCTCACAGCCCCCCACCCCTCGGACGCCCCACTTTGCCGCTGACCCAGCTCGGTGGTGTCCCAGAAACCACAGAATCACCACGGGAGCTACTGGCCCATTTTGTTGGGCTGGAAAATGCAGCTAAAATTAGCCGAGGACAGACAGGTGGACCAGCCCACCACCACCCTGCCCTCTGGGCCACCTGGCCCTGGAGGTTGTGGGGGGTCATCTTCTTGGGAGGGAACGATATAGTAAGGGAGAGATGGAGGTGTCAGGAGCCTGGGGAGACAGAAAGTGGTGACTTATCGGGAGTAGCGCAGCGGGTTAAGCACTTGTGGCGCAAAGCTCAAGGAGGATTGGTGTAGGGATCTCAGTTTGAGCCCAGAGCTCCCCACCTGCGGGGGTGGGGGAGTCGCTTCACAGGCGGTGAAGCAGGTCTGCAGGTGTCTGTCTTTCTCTCCCCCTCTCTGTCTTCCCCTCCTCTATCCATTTCTCTCTGTCCTATCCAACAACAACAACATCAATAACAACTACAACAATAAACAACAAGGGCAACAAAAGGGAATAAATAAATTTAAAAATAAATAAATAAAAAGAAAAAAAAGAAAGTGGTGACTTGGCTAAAAGGTGTCTGACAGTCTGTGCAGGGGTGCCGCACGGCGGCCCCAGTGGCAGGGACAGCAAGGTGGGGTGTCACAGGACAGGGCCTCACTCTGGAGCTAGGCATTTTGAAATGCCAGCTTGGTGGGGTGGCAGGATGGGGGGGCTGTCTGGGAGTCCAGAGTGGGGTAGCCTAGGTGGCAGTGATGACCCGTGGGTGTGGCTGAGGGATGGCACGGCAGGGTGGGCGGATTTGGCACTGCCTGGTGCCTGGGCTCCACTGCCAGGAAGGGGGGCAGGGAGGCAGGGAACTGAAGTGCCAGGCAGGGGACTGGGATGGGGGGGGGGGTCATGCCCAGATCCCCTAGGTCATGCCCAGATCTCCATAGAGGCCTTTCTCCTTAGGGTGGGTCCCCCTTGGGGTACCCCTCTCTCCTGTCCTCCCCTTCCTCTAACTCCCACCCCAGCACCGGAAACCAGAATGTCTGGTCTGGTCCCTCCCCCCCACGCCAGGCCCAGCTCCGGCACCGTTGCCATGGAGATGGGAAGCAGTGGAGGGTACTGCTGACTTTGGGGGAGTGGGGTTGGGCTGTGGGGTGGGGGGAGGGAAGACAAAATGCGTGTGGGGAGCGGAGAGTTCCAAGGGCTGTGGGCGAGCCAGCAGGGCTCCCCACCTGGTCGGCCAGCCCCCCCCCAACACCACCGAGCGTGACCGGTGCCTCCAGCCCTCCCCTTCCAAGTAGCCAGCACCGCCCCCTGCCCCGCCGTCGGAGGTGCGCCTCCCTCTTCCCCTCTCCCCCTCGGCCTCTTCCTGGGGGCCCGGGGCGCAGCCTCTGCCCCGTGACGACCCGGGCTGACCCCCGACCGAGCGGGCGGGGCGGGGCGGCGGGTCTCCCCCCCCCCCCGAGGCCGCCGCGGCCCCTCCCCCGAGGCCGAGGGAGGGAGCGGGCACACTCCGCCGGGGCGGCATGAATCAAACGCTCGGCGCTAAGAATAGCTGGCACGCAGCTGGTACCGAGACGGGCTGGGAGCCGCGGGGGGCGGGGAGCGAGGGGGCGCCCTGGGCGGCGGCGGGGCCCGGGGGGCGGCGGGCGCGGCCCCAGGATGAATGGAGGCGGGAGGGGCGGCCGGCTGGGCCCCCCAGCGGGAGGGGGAGGAGGAGGGGGCGGGAGCCTAGGGGCGCGCGGGCCGGCGGGGAAGCCCCCGGAGCTGGGCGGGGACCCGGGGGCCAGGGCTGCAGGGCTCGCGGGGGGCGAGGGGCTGCTTGGGTCCTCGGGGCGGCCCCTGGCGGACAGGGGCGTCCTGGGGGAGGGGGGTGTCTGGGTGTCCTGGGGGAGGGGCGCAGGTGGGCCGGGTGGGCGAGGCGGGGGAGTGGCCGGGCCGCGCGGGAGGCGGGGACAGCGACCGGCCCCGGGCCGGGGCGCGCGGGGAGGCGGGCTCGGGCTGGGGGCTTCGCGGTCCAGGGGCCGGGGCTGGGAGTGGGGGGGGGGGTCCTCCCATCAAGTCTGCGATCTGGGACTGGGCACCTGGGACCCCGGAGCAACCAAATTAGGCGTCGCCCCTGGCAACGCGCCCCTCGCACCCCCACCCCTAGCCGCACACCCGGGCCCGGCGCGCGGCCAAGGACGTCCAGGGCGCCCCCCCACCCCGCACCCCGGCCCCGCAGCCCCCCAGAGCCCGGGCTCCCGACCCCTTACCTGCCTGGCGGGGCTGCAGAGTCCCGGTCGGCGGCGCCCGCGGCCCCTCCCCCCTCCCCCCACCCCCCACCCCCCCGGAGACGGGGGACCCTCAGGCCATGCCCCACCGCCCCGGAGGGCGAGCGGGCCGGGGAGGGGGCGGGCGGGGGCCGGGGGGGAGGGCGAGGGGGCCGTGGACTTCACCCCCCCCGCGGGCCGGGCCGGGCCATCCGCAGCGCGCCCCCAGTCCGCCGCGCCGCGCCCCTCCTGGCTCGCCCGCCCCCGGCTCGGCCCGGCCGCCGGGCGCCGCGTCTCCGCCGGCTGGTCCTGCTCTGCCTCGGCCGCCGCCGCTCCGCGCCGCCTCTGCCACCCCGCTCGCGCTCGCTCTCGCTGTCTCTCCCTCACCCTGTCTCTCTCGCTCTCGCCCTCCCTCTCTCCCGCCCTCCCCTCCCTCCGCCCTCTCCCCTCCCTCCGGGAGCCGGCAGAGGAGACATCGCCCCTCCCTGCGCCCCCAAACCTCGCCCATCCCCCCGCCGGCTCCACCCCCTACCCTACCCTCCCCCATCACTCCTCTCCTCTGCGCTCCCCTTCCCAAATAGGGACTCCACCCCTGCTTGCCCCTGGTACCCCAATGTGGGCCCCCCTCCCCGAACGCCAGGACGACCCCTTCCCAAAGCGCTCCCCCCGGCTACACCCAGGAGGGTCCCCCCAGTATCCACCCTGAGAGTATACACCCCTAAATTGAGCTGTGGCAGTCCTGTGCACCCCCCAACAGACGCGCATACCCTCCCCCAGGCGCAGGTGTACTAGCGACTAGCTGGTCCTGCAGGTGCAGACAGGGTCCCGTCTACTTGTGGGGGTGCGGCATACACCCCTGAATGTCAGTCACTGCTAATGCATGGGGGCTCCCCACACACAGCGTGACCCTTAGTGCAGGTATCCCCCTCCAGCCAGCACCTGGGCGGTCATCTCACGCTCAGCACCCCAACAATGGCTGAAGTGGAGGGCTGCGCCTGCAGTCCGCTGGGCCCCCAGCACCGCACCATAGATGCACACCCCACTCATGACCACAGACCTGCCTGTGCACCACCGCCATGCCCCCTGCTCTGAAACATTAGCCCCTCCCACCAGCTCGGGTTTGGGCCCCAGGCCCCTTCTCCAGGGGGAGGGGAAGGGGAAACAGGCACAGAGAGGGTAAGTCACTAGCTTGAGGACACCCAGCACCAGGACTAACCCTAACCCAGCCTCCATAGGGGCCGTTGTTGGGCCCAGCCTGCCATACATAGCTCTGTGTCCCCCTCCATGGTGTCCTCCATGGCACCAGGACCACCCAACTCTCTGTGCTGGGGCCACCTTGGAGGTGTTGTGAAGAATGCCCCCCCCCATTGCCTAGGTTTCAAGCCATCACAGACACCTGCCCTGGGCACCCCCGGCTGTGGGGTCCCCAGGGCATCCCAGAGGAGCTGGAACAGGTATCCCAGCCCTGGAGCGGGGCCTCTGGCCTGGCACCCACCCACCCAGGTGGGGAGCTGCTGGGCCCAGAAAGAGCACAGCTGCCCAAAGCTGCAGGGCGCCTTTCCAGCTTACAAAGCCTCTGGGTCTGCCTGCCTGTCAGCTCCTGCAGCTGGGTGGGCACATGGGGGGGCTGGAGCGCCAAGGTCGCCTGGCCAAGGTCACATTGCCCTCTGGGCAGCAGGTATCTTGG
The DNA here is from genome assembly GCF_950295315.1 of Erinaceus europaeus. Taxonomy (NCBI): domain Eukaryota; kingdom Metazoa; phylum Chordata; class Mammalia; order Eulipotyphla; family Erinaceidae; genus Erinaceus; species Erinaceus europaeus. The sequence goes on from NC_080163.1 coordinate 4,964,400, forward strand.
AAAGTGGAAATCTGCAAGCTCTAACTTCCCAGGTCTCTGGCAGCTTCTGGAAGACCAGGGGGAGATGCCCGGATCCCACCTTGCACCAGCGGCTGCCATGCCGACCCCTTCCTGAGCCCATTTCCTCCCTTAAAGAAGGGGTGACCCCCAGCTGCTGAGCCTGCCTGGCCAGACCCTGGCAAAACACTGCATGACTCATGGGCCTAGCACCCAGTGGACACTGTGGTCTCCTGCCTCTCCTGCCCCCTTGGGTCCTCCTGCCACCACTCTGGGGTCCCCAAGCCCCTGCTGCAGGGAACCCAACACCAAGGTCAAACCTCCGGGCATTTGGCAAAGCTGTTACCCCACCAGGAACGGCTCCTTCCTCCTGCTCTCAGCTGACTAGCTGAGTACCTACTACGTGCTGGCCAGGCCCTACTCTAGCTCTGGGGATGCAGCTGTGAAGTCTCATCCTGTCATCCATCTCAGGTTGGGAAGGAACAGATAAATAAGACAGCAGTAACCACATTTTTAAAAAAGTGGTGGGGGGGGCGCTCATTAAAGGAACTTGGGGAGGGCGTCTCAGAGCTGAGACCTCCAGAAGGAGAAGGGGTTGGAGGAACAGAGTCTTCCAGAAGGAAGCAGAGGCTCCTGCAAAAGCTCCGAGGTGGGAATGAGCTCAGCCATCAGGAAGGAGCCAGCAGGCCAGCGGCTGGATCCCGGCGGGGGTGGGGGGAAGTGGGAGGCGAAGGGCTTTGCAGGGGTGCCGAGGACCCTTCCTTCCCCAGGCGGGAGCCAGAGAGAGGACAGGGCTTGGCTGCCCTCCTGTATGTGATGGGAAGCTGGAGGAGCAGGGGAGTGGGGAGTGACGTGATCTGATTTACGGTTTGGAAGCGCTGTTCTGGCTGCGGCAGGCAGCATGGATTGGAGGGGGCTCTCCAGGAAGGAGGGGAGCAAGGAAGAGGCCACTGCAGTGGTCCAAGCGGGGAGGCTGGCACCTTCAGAAAGCCCCGAGCTCTTGGGCACCCAGCCCAGCCTCTGTCTGCCCCCTTCTGGAAAGAGCTTCTCCTCCTCCTCCTTGGACCCACCTCCCCCACTCCCTCCCTCCTCTCTGCCCCAGACCCTTGCCCCCTCTAGGATGAAACAGTCTGTCATTTTGTCTGTGAGCAGCTGGAGTCCCCAGCGTCCCCTGCCCAGGACCTGGCCTGCAAGAGGCTTCCAGTAAAAGCATGAAGTGAATCCAGCCCAGTGAATGGCTCCCGGAGGCCACCTTCTAGGGCCACAGGCCACATGCATGCTTATGCTTATAGCGTGTCCTCACACACTCGGGCAGCACACATGGATGGAGATGGCAGGGACGGGAGACCTGGCATGGAGGGGGCCGGGAGACGTACACCTGTGTCTGAGTATCAGGGAGAGCTGCTTCCAAAAGGGCAAGTAGTGATGATGGCTCTAGAGGCAGGGCAACTTAGGGAGACCCTGGGGTCTCCCCCCCCACATACACACACCCTGAGCAGTAGCTGAGAAGGCTAGGGGGAGCAGGGCTGGGCTGTGTCCCTAGGCCCCTCAGAAAGCCAGCTCCCCACTCTTCCTGACCATCAGCGCTGTCAGTTATGGGCAGACGAAGGGCAGGGCCCGAACGAGCTCTGGAGAGTGGGAAGAGGGGGCGTGGGGAGAGGCAGGCGGGATCTGAGCTTTGGAACGTCGGAGGTTTCCTTGGAACGTTGGAGGTTTCCGGCCACAGAGGCAAGGCCTCCAGGGAGCCAGGAGGGGCGGGGAGACACACAGAGGAGGCCAGCAGAGAACTGAGGCAGGACCAGGCTGGGAAGGCAGGCCCCTGGGGAATACCTAGGAGTGGTGGGGGGGTTGGGGGCCAGAGTTGGGAATCTGTACACCCCAACTGCAGCCTTGAGTGCTGCCAGCCAGGTCTGATGCAGGCAGCCTGGTTCTTGGGGGCCCTGGTGGTCCTCCAGCTCCTTGGATTTGGCTATGGGGCTCAGGGGATCCAGAGAGGGTGGGAGGGGGCCTGGGGAGGCGCTCAGGACGAGGAGCAGGAGAGGGAGGCCCTGATGTTGAAGGTGAGTTGCTGCTGGGGGTCTGCGAAAGAAGCCTGTGGTCTGGGGAGGGGAGGGCTTTGGGGTTCAGGGAAATGGATAAGGTGGGAAGAGGGGAGAGGCTCAGAGGCTGGGGTGATGAGTTCAGAGACAATTCAGTGACAGAGAGCTAGTTCACAGCTCAGAGTTGAGGAGGGTCGGGGGTGGAGACCTAGAGAGGCAGAATAGAACCAAAAGGCTCACCTCTTCCTCTGCCCCAGCATCTACAAGAGGCCCTGGGTTTGCCGGCTGGCAGAGGAGATGCAAATCCTGAGGGAACCCCAGGAAGCAAAGGAGCCTGGGGGCCAGCTGAGGAGGACCTCCGGGGGGAGGAAGGGGAGGAAGCAGCCCCAAGCTCCAGTCCCAGCCCCTCTCCCACCTCGGAGGACACCATCACTTACATCCGTGAGTAATCATTAGTTCCGAACTCTCCCCACCCAGACCTCCATGGTCCTCCTCAACCTCTTTCCCTCTCCTTCTCTTCCTCCTCCTTTTTCAACTATTGATTCATTGATGAGACAGAACTGGAGCATAACTCTAGCACATACGATGCTGGGGATGGAACTCAGAACCTCATGCTTGAGAGTCCAACACTTTGTCCACTTGGGGTGGGGTGGGGTGGGGGATGCTTTCAGTTATCCACCCCCAGCATTCACAGCCATTGGTGTGGAGCCGCGACCTAGGCCATGTCTGCCAAGATCCCAGTCAGGGCCATCAGCCCCTACCTCCCAGGCCCCGGGGCTTCCCAGGCCCACCACCAGGGCCCCACTGCAGCATGTGCCCTGTCCGTCTGCAGTGGGCCGCCTGGCCGGCCTGGACGCCAGCCTGCACCAGCTGCACGTCCGCCTGCACGCGCTGGACACCCGCATGGTCGAGCTGAACCGGGGGCTGCGGCAGCTGCGGGAGGCGGCCGGCGACACCCAAGACGCCCTGCAAGCCCTGCAGGAGTCGCAGAGCCGCGCAGAGCGTGACCATGGCCGCCTGGAGGGTGAGTCTGTGCCCCGGGGTGGGGCAGGCACAGTGGGGGTGCCACTCCTCCCAGGTGGGGGGGTCTGACTAGGGTTGAGGACCCTGGATGTAAGGCGAAGGAGCTCCTGGAATGTTGAAGAGTGAGGCGGGTGGAGACAAGGTAAAGAGAGTCTCCTGCCTCTGGCTCCCAAGTCCCAGGTTCAATTCCCCCGCACGGCCATAAGCTGGGCATTGGTTTTAAAAAACAAAGAAAGAAGAGAGGAGAATAAGAAAAGTTGGGGGTTGGGCGGTAGCGCAGCAGGTTAAGCGCACATGGCGTAAAGCACAAGGACCGGTGTAAGGATCCCGGTTCGAGCCCTGGGCTCCCCACCTGCAGGGGAGTCGCTTCACAGGCAGTGAAGCAGGTCTGCAGCTGTCTGTCTTTCTCTCTCCCTCTCTGTCTTCCCCTCCTCTCTCCATTTCTCTCTGTTCTATCCAACAACGAACGACATCAACAATAATAACCACAACAGGGCTACAGCAACAAGGGCAACAAAAGGGGGGAAAATGGCCTCCAGGAGCGGTGGATTCATGGTGCAGGCACTGAGCCCCAGCAATAACCCTGGTGGCAAAAAAAAAAAAAAGGAAAAAAATAAGAAAATAAGAAAAGTTGAGGGGTGTAGGCAAAGGGAGGAGTGGGAGGCATGTTCCCCACGTTGAGGTTGAAGGTACCCCCACTCTGGCCGCGCCACGCCCCCTACTGTCCAGTTCTGTCGGTCTGTCCCCGCCCCCGACGGTCCTGACTCGGCTCCCTGCTCCCCAGGGATTGGCCCCGCCCCCGCCGAGAAGCACCCCGCCCACACGCCACTAGGCCCCGCCCATGCTCTGTACCCCCCCTTGGTCCCGCCCACCGACGTCCTGACTCCGCCCCCTCCCCAGGCTGCCTGAAGGGGCTGCGCCTCGGCCACAAGTGCTTCCTCCTCTCGCGCGACTTCGAGGCGCAGGCGGCTGCGCAGGCGCGGTGCGTGGCGCGAGGCGGGAGCCTGGCTCAGCCGGCCGACCGGCAGCAGATGGAGGCGCTGGGCCGCTACCTACGCGCGGCGCTCGCTCCCTACAACTGGCCGGTGTGGCTGGGCGTGCACGACCGGCGCGCCGAGGGCCTCTACCTCTTCGAGAACGGCCAGCGCGTGTCCTTCTTCGCCTGGCACCGCGCGCCCCGCCCCGAGCCCCGCGCCCCGGCGCCCGCGCTCAGCCCCGACCAGCCCAATGGCGGCGCGCAGGAGAACTGCGTGGCGCAGGCCTCGGACGACGGCTCGTGGTGGGACCACGACTGCGAGCGGCGCCTCTACTACGTGTGCGAGTTCCCCCTGTAGCCGGGCCCGCAATAAAGCCTGGAGTCCGGGGGCGCTGCGCTTCTGATTTGCGGGGGGTGCCGACCAGACTGCAGAGGGGCTCGGCCCGCAGCCGGGGGGGGGGGGGGGCACGGGCCCGGCGCCTTGCACCCTCGCAGGGCCTGCCCGTCCACGTCCTCGGTAACAAAAAAGAAAAAGAAAAAGAAAAAGAAAAAGACCTGGGGGGGGGGGGGCGGTGGTGCAGCCGGTTAAGCGCACACGGCGGAAGGATCCCGGTTCGAGCCCCCGGCTCCCCACCTGCAGGGGAGTCGCTTCCCAGGCGGTGCAGCAGGTCTGCAGGTGTCTGTCTGTCTCTCCCCCTCTCTGTCTGCCCCTCCTCTGTCCGTTTTTTTTTAATATTTGCTTTTTTAAAAAATATTTTATTGTGGTCTGGGAGATGGCTCAGTGGATAAAGCTCTGAACTCTTTAAGCATGAGGTCCTGAGTTCAAGCCCCAGCAGCACATGTACCAAGGTGATTACTGGTTCTTTCTCTCTCCTCCTTTCTCATTAATAAACAAAGTCTTTACAAAATGTATTTAATTTATTTATTCCCTTTTGTTGCCCTTGTTTTTATTGTTGTAGTTATTATTGTTGTTATTGTTGTCGTCGTTGCTGGATAGGACAGAGAGAAATGGAGAGAGGAGGGGAAGACAGAGAGGGGGAGAGACAGACAGACACCTGCAGACCTGCTTCACCGCCTGGGAAGCGACTCCCCTGCAGGTGGGGAGCCGGGGTCTCGAACCGGGATCCTTACATCGGTCCCTGCGCTTTGCGCCCCGTGCGCTTAACCTGCTGCACTAACGCCCGACTCCCCTCCAATTTTTTTAAAAAATGCGTATTTTAAAGAATTTATTCATGAGAAAGATAGGAGGAGAGAAAGAACCAGCCATCACTCTGGTACACGCTGGGGGTCGAACTCAGGACCTCATGCTTGGGAGTCTAGTGCCTTAGCCACTGCGCCACCTCCTGGACCACACCTCTTTCCATTTCTCTCTGTTCTATCCAACAACAATGACAGCGATAACAACAACAATAATAACTATAATGATAAACAAGGGCAACAAGACGGGGGGGGGGGGGGGGGGGGCGGGGGAACAGCCTCCAGGAGCAGTGGATTCCTAGTGCAGGCACCGAGCCCCAGCAATAACCCTGGTGGCAAAAAAAAGATCTAGGAAACTGAGCTTAAAGGCCCTGATGAGAGCCTGCAGGAAAAAACCCAGGTTTGCCCCATCCCATGGTACTTTCATAAAATTGTTGATTTATTACTGGGTAGAGACAGATATTGAGAGGGAAGGGGAGATAGACACCTGCAGCCATGCTTCCGCACGTGTGAAGATCTCCACCTGCGAGTGGGGACCAAGGGCTTGAAGCTGGGGACTTGAGCCTCCCGCCTTGCCTCTGCTCCCTGTCGCTTACCCTAACCCCAGGGACATGCGTGGCTGCGCAGACTTGGGGGCCTACCCAGCCTGGAGGCTCAGGCGCCCTCAGAGCACCTCTGCTTCTTGGCTGTGAGGCCGCCAGCCAGGGCCTGACTCTCTCTGAACCCTGGTTTCCTCATCTGGACACTGTCACCCCTTGACAGGCTCTTGGGATGTCCACCTGTGTCCAGGAAAGTGAGTGCTGAGGGAACGATTACACTTGAACCACTGCTACCTTGCCTTCCCTGCCACTAAGCTATTTGCTTATTTATTTATTGCTGCAGTTTCCCCTTCTCTGAGCTTTTTCAGATATAAATAGACAGGGCTAGGGAGACGGCATAATATATTGCACAAAATATTTTGAAGCCTGAGGCACCAGGTCCCAGTTGCAACCCCAGCATCACCATAAGCCAGAGTTGAGCAGGGCTCATTAAAATAAAATAAGGAAAGAAAAAAAAAAGGGAGTCGGGCATTAGCGCAGTGGGTTAAGCACATGTGGCGCAAAAAGCAAGGACTGGCATAAGGATCCCGGTTCGAACCCCCGGCTCCCCACCTGCAGGGGAGTCGCTTCCCAGGCAGTAAAGCAGGTCTGCAGGTGTCTGTCTTCCTCTCCCCTTCTCTGTCTTCCCCTCCCCTCTCCATTTCTCTCTGTCCTATCCAACAACAACGACATCAACAGCAATAATAACTACAACAATAAAAACAAGGACAACAAAAAGGAAATAAATATTTTAAAAAAAAAGAGGAGGGGGAAGATGCCAAAGAACTGAAGATCCCCTCATTGCAGTGGGGGCTGTGTTCATGACAAAGCAGGTGCACTATTCCAGTGAGATATCTCACCAATTCCCTTTTTTTCCTTTTAAAGATTTTATTTATTTATGAGAAAGATAGGGGAGAGAGAGAAAGAACCAGACATCACTCTGGTACATGTGCTGCCAGGGGTTGAACTCAGGACCTCATGCTTGAAAGTCTAGTGCCTTAGCCACTGCACCACCTCCTGGACCACGTTTTTTTCCTTTTTAATGCACTGCTGGCGAATGAACTCAGGCTCCACACATGCACGATACAGCTAAGTAGCATTCCTGCTCTGGCCCAGTTTTTTATTCTGTATTATAGAGGAAGGAAAGGAGAGGCCAAGTACCATTCCACCCTTCACGAATTTCCCTTGGTGCTGTCCTGTGGTCCAGGGGTCAAACTCAGAGCTTGGGAAGCAAGCACTTTGTCAGCCATCCCCCAAGACCCTTTCCTGCCCCTCCCCCTCTCCCTCCCTCCCTTCTTTCTTTCCTTCCTTCCTCCCTTCTTTTCTTCCTGCCTTCTTCATTTTTCCCCCCTTTTGTTGCCCTTGTTGTTTTATTGTTGTTGGTTGTTGGATAGGAAAGAGAGAAATGGAGAGAGGAGGGGAAGACAGAGAGGGGGAAGAGAAAGACACCTGCTGACCTGCTTCACCGCCTGTGAAGCGACTCCCCTGCAGGTGGGGAGCCGGGGGATCAAACCAGGATCCTTAATCTGGTCCTTGTGCTTTGAGCCAAGTACGCTTAACCTGTTGTGCTACCTCCAGCCCAACTCCCTCTTTATTCTCTCCCTTCCTCCCTCCCTCCCTTCCTTCCTTCCTTCCTTCCTGCCAGGGCCTTGTGCCTGCTCAGTTCCATTGTCCCCCGCCCCTTTCAATCTAAAACAGAGTAATAGAGAAAAAAGAGACGGGCTGGGCTGCACTAACCTAAGCGCAGATGGTACGAACTGCAAGGACCTGGTTCCAGTCTCCCAGCTCCCCACCCGCAAGAGGGGTTACTTCACAAGTGGTGAAACAGGTCTGCAGGTCTCTTATCTCCTCTCTATCTTCCCCTCCTCTCTCAGTTTTTCTACTACCTAATAAAAAAGAAGGGAAAAAGCCTGCCAGGAGCAGTGGATTTGTAATGCATGTACTGAGCCCCAGTGATAACACTTGAGGCCAAAGAAAAAAGACGGGAGTCGGGCGGTAGCGCAGTGGGTTAAGCACACGTGGCACAAAGTGCAAGGACTGGATTAAGGATCCTGGTTAGAGCCCCCGGCTCCCCACCTGCAGGGGAGTCGCTTCCCAGGCGGTGAAGCAGGTCTGCAGGTGTCTGTCTTTCTCTCCCCCTCTCTGTCTTCCCCTCCTCTCTCCATTTCTCTCTGTCCTATCCAACAACAACAGCATCGATAACAACAACAATAATAACTACAACAATAAAACAACAAGGGCAACAAAAGGGAAAATAAATAAATATTTAGAAAAAAAAAGAGATACCTCGACATCCTGCCACCATTTCTGGGCACCCGCTGGCGTCACACAAGGCTTTGGTGTCATGTGTGTCTGTATGTGGAGTCTCATGCAGGTCTGCCCGGCAGATAAGTGACCAGGAAGGACTAAAACTTGGGCAGCTGGATGTAACCAGCTCTTGTCCCCAGTACCCCCTGACATTCAGGACCCCTTTGCATGAAGATGCCTGTGTAGGGGCTGAGGGCAGCTCACACACATTATCACGCATGGCGACATAGGTGTGAACCCTGGACCATCACATGGGAGCACCCACACGGGCTGTTTCCTGGATGGTGGAGCAGTGCCTCAGTGGCTCTCCTCGCTGTCCCTCCTTCCGATCTCTAACCCTGTACCAGTGAATAAATACATAAATAGTCCACCAGGAGAAGAGAAACCATGCAGGCACAGAGCCCTAGCAATAACTGGTGGTAAAGAAACACACACACACAGAGACCACACAGGACATTTTGGGAGAATGCTTATTTCTGATTACTTCTCTTTCTTCCTGTCTCTCCCAGACCTGAGTTGGATGCATTTCACCAGGCTACCTAGCCCAGGGCTCTAGGGTGTTCTCCATCACACCACCGCTTGGTGCCCCACTGTGTCCTGTAGCAGCCCAGGGCTGCCTTACCAGACCGATGACTAGGAACTGGGGGTGCACAGAGAGGACCGGGGGGTTGGGGGGGTTCATTTTCAAGACCTGTCAATGCATCAGATCAGCCCCTCAGCCGCATACCTCTCACATACCTGCATTTGCCAACAACCCTTCCCTGGCTCTCGGAGGAACGTTTGTACTTTGAGAGCTTGGAGTCACAAATCAGAGAGGGCCTCAGCAACTGGTTGGGGTCAAAGCATTCAGCAGAGCAAATTCCGCACGACACACATGGGCCTGCGTAAAAGCCCCTGGACCTCAGCTGCGGCGGGAAGCTTCACAGGCAATAAAGCAGTGCTGCAGGGAGCTCTCTTCCCGTTTCTCATTCTTGACTTTCTGTCTCTATCGGGGAAAAAAATTAATATAACCTAGGGGTACATCATGGGAGGTGGCAGTGTATAAAATATTGAAGCCTTGGGCTGGGGAGACAGCATAATGGTTATGCAAGTAGACTTGCATGCCTGAGGCACCAGAAGACTCAGGTTCAATCCCCAGCATCACCATAAGCCAGAGCTGAGCACTGCTCTGGTAAAACAAAACCAGTAAAATAAAATAAAACATTGAGGCCTCGGGGCGTCGGGCAGCACAGCGGGTTAAGCGCACACGGCACAAAGCGCAAGCACCGGCTTAAGGATTCCGATTTGAGGCCCCGGCTCCCCACCTGCAGGGGAGTCACTTCACAGGCAGTGAAGCAGGTCTGCAGGTGTCTGTCTGTCTCTCCCCCTCTCTGTCTTCCCCTCCTCTCTCCATTTCTCTCTGTCCTATCCAACAACGAACGATATGAACAACAACAATAATGACCACAACAAGGCTACAACAACAAGGGCAACAAAAGGGAGGAAAAATGGTCTCCAGGAGCAGTGGATTCATGGTGCAGGCACTGAGTCCCAGCAATAACCCTGGAGGCAAAAAAATATATTTGAGCCCTCAAGATTAGAGTCCTGGGTTCACTCCCCAGCATCGCATGTGCTGAAGTGATGCTATAGTTATGTGTCCTTGGCTTTCATAAATAAATCCTTCAACGAAAGATTACAGTTTAAAAAAAATTTTTTTAGTCTAGTACCACAGAGGCAGAAAGAGTGAAAGACACCGCAACACTGAAGCTTCCTGCAGTGCCTGGAGGGCCGGGCTTGAATCTTGCACATGGCAAAGTGACACACTATCGTGTGAACTATTTTGCTGGCCCCAAAGGACTGCAATCTCTTTTTAAGTTTTTATTTATTTTTATTTTTCTCCCTTTTGTTGGCCTTGTTGTTTATCGTTGTTATTACTGTTGTTGTTGCCTCGTTGTTGTTGGATAGGACAGAGAGAAATGGAGAGAGGAGGGGAAGACAGAGAGGGGGAGAGAAAGACAGACACCTGCAGACCTGCTTCACCGCCTGTGAAGCGACTCCCCTGCAGGTGGGGAGCCGGGGGCTCGAACCGGGATCCTTATGCCGGTCCTTGCACTTAGTGCCACGTGCGCTTAGCCTGCTGCGCCACTGCCCAGCTACCAAAGGACTACAGTCTTAAGAATACTTAAAAAAAAAAAATCTGCTTGTTATTGGATAGAGACAGAGAGGAATTGGGAGGGGCGGGGAAGACAGAGAGGAACAGAGAGAGAGACAGCTGCAGTCCTGCTCTTCTGAAACTTTCCCCATGCAGGTGGGGACCAGGGGCTTGAACCTGGAACCTTGCACACTGCAATGTGTGTGTTTAACCAGGTGCGGCACTGCCTGGCCCTTTTAAGAATACTTTTTTTTGGGGGGAAAGGGAGGAGCCGGGGAAGGGGAGGAGAGGGAGAGAGAGAGGGAGAGGGACGAGGTGGAGGAACAGGCTGGAGGTCCAGGATTACCCGGCTGAAGGAAGCACCCAGTTCCCCTGACCCCCACCTCCCCGCAGCAGCGCAGAATCGCTAGAACTACAAATCCCAGGAAGCCGAGCGGTAGGCATGCTGCTTGTTTCCAGAGACCACGGGGGTCCACACTGGGCCCTCCCTCTAAAGAGCCCCGCCTCCTACACGCGCACACACACACACACACACACACACACACACACACACTCAGACACACAGACACACACACTCAGACACATAGACACACACACAGACACACACACTCAGACACACACAGACACACTCACACACAGACACAGAAACACACACACAGACACACTCACAGACAGACACACTCAGACACATACACACACACACAGACACACTCACAGACAGACACACTCAGACACATACACACACACACAGACACACACACAGACACACATACAGACACACACAGACACACTCACACAGACACACACACACAGACTCACACAGACACACACAGACACACACACACAGACACACACACACAGACACACACACACACAGACACACACAGACACACACACACAGACACACACACAGACACACACACACAGACACACACACAGACACACACAGAAACACACACACAGACACACACACAGACACACACACACAGACACACACAGACACACACAGACACACACAGACACACACAGGCACACTCACACAGACACACACACACAGACACACACAGGCACACTCACACAGACACAGACACACACACACTCACACACACACACACCCATCTCACCTCTAAATCCCAGCAAGCACGAGGACCCCGCCCACCTAGATGACGTCAGAGACATTTTCCCAAAATTGTGGCGTGGGTCCCGAGGCACTCTGGGAAATGTAGTCCGCTCTCGCGCCCCCAGCAGGAACACCAGAGATGCAGTGTCACTTTGGCTTAGTCTTCGTCTATAGTTACCACCCAGATCTCTCTGACAAGTTCCTTAAAATAAGAGGAGTTTTCACGAGTGAGTCATAGCCATTTTAAGTGAAATAAATTAATAGAAAATAGCAGAATGCATAGAAAACGGGAATGGTGTGTCAAAAATTTGAATGTCAGCTAGGTACTGACTCACAGTGCCAAGCACAGCACACTCTCTTCCTTTGCCCGGAATGAATTTGCTAAATGCTGATTTAAACCAATTTAACTTCTTTTAGGGAAAAAAAAGGTTATTGAGAAATAATTTGAAGTTCACAGATAACCTGCACAAATATAAATACAGAATTTTTGTTTGTATATTTCTTCTGTGATGATAATTCTTGTTAGAGTCTATCCCCAATGAATGAGTATTACAATTATCTTTTTTTTTTTGGACAGAGACAGAGAGAAATTGAGAGAGGAGGGAGAGAAAGAGACAGAGACACCTGCAGCCCTGCTTCACCACTTGTGAAGCTTTCCCCCTGCTTGAACCTGGGTCCTTGCACAGGTGCGCCACTACCTGGCCCCACAATTATCCTTTTTTTTTTTTTTCCTTCAGGATTACTGTTGGAGCTCAGTGCTGACACTACAAATTTATGACTCCTAGAAGCCATTTTATCCTCCTCTCCCCATTTTACTGGATAGAACAGAGAGAAACTGAGAGAGGAGGGGAGGGGAAGGTAGACAGGGAGAGAGAGACACCCTCAGACCTGTTTCACGGCTCATGAAGTGGACCCTCTGCAGGTGGGGAACAGGGGCTTGAACCTGGGCCCTTGTGCATGGTAATAAACTGGGTGTACCCCTGCCAGGCTCCCTAAAAATATTTATTTATTTATTTATTTAATTTATTTTCCCCTTTTGTTGCTCTTATGGTCTTTTTATTGTTGTTGTGATTATTATTGTTATTGATGTCGTTATTGTTGGATAGGACAGAGAGAAATGGAGAGAGGAGGGGAAGACAGAGAGAGGGAGAGAAAGACAGACACCTGCAGACCTGCTTCACCACCTGTGAAGCGACTCCCCTGCAGGTGGGGAGCCGGGGACTCGAAGCAGGATCCTTATGCCAGTCCTTGCGATTTTTAAAAGATTTTATTTATTTATTAGGGAGAAAGATAGGAGAAGAGAGAGAAAGAACCAGATATCACTCTGGTACATGTGCTGCCAGGGATTGAACTCGGGACTTCATGCTTGAGCATCCAATGCTTTATCCACTGTGCCACCTCCAGGACCACTATTCTATTTTCTAGCTAACTAGATATCCATCAATCCATTTACCTGCTCACTCAACCTGGCCCATTCACAAGAGGCAAACCAGTAAAAATCACAAGTTGTCAACTGAGTGCACATTCCAGAGGACAGTGGAGAGAGAGGGCAGTCTGGGGGAAATTTTAAGTGAGATCATGTTTTTGAAGCTTCCAATCACAGCAGAGTTGTGTACCAGTGAGTCAACATTGGATCTGGACTGCAAAGTGGACTCGGGGTCCTGTTTCCTTGGAAACAGCCACATGAAGATAAATGTGGTGTGTTGTGCCCAGAAACTCTGTCAAAAGCTCCTCATCAGGGCTGGAGACTGAGGCTGCTTGTCTGTAGCAAAATGACGTCTGTCTCTCAGACAAGATGTCTCATGAACAGCCCGGGAGATAGCACAGTGGGTAGAGTGTTGGACTCTCCAGCGTGAGGTCCTGATGTCAATCTCCAGCATTGCATGTGCCTGAGTGACGCTCCAGTTCTCTCCACACCCTTATTGATAATTACCAAAAATTGTATTTATTTATTTTTTTCCTCCAGAGTTATCACTGGGACTTGGCGTCAGCTCTACAAATCCACTGCTCCTGGTGCCGTATTTTCCATTTTATTGGGTAGGACAGAGAGAAATTGAGAGAAGGGGAAGATAGAGAGGGGAGAGACAGACTGAGAAGCTCTGGTTTATGGTAGTGCTGGGGATAGAACCTGGGACTTTGGAGCCTCAGGTAGGAGAGTCCCTTTGTAGAACCACTATGCTATCTAACCTCCCCCACCTCTAGTCCCCATTCTTTTTTATTTTTTCTCCAGGGTTATTTCTAGGACTCAGGTGGGGAGCTGGGGACTTGAACTGGGATCCCACCCTGTGCCAGTGCTGTGCTCCGCACTATGTACACTTAACCTGGTACGCTACTGCCCGGCCCCCTAGCCCCCATTTAAAAAAAAAACAACTTCAAAATCTCAGATACTTGTAAAAGGAAATCTCTGTTAGTACTGAGACATAACCAGATCACCCACTAACTCAGCACTCCGTTTTAAATTATGTGTCTAAAGGATGCATCTATGTTTATTTTAACGAGAGGGAGGTAGTGCTCAGTGTGGCACGTGGGGATTGAACCTGGGATCTCTGGGGCCTTGTGCATGAAAGTGGGATGCACTCCTGGTGCTGCACCACTGCCTATGCCTGGCCCTACGGCAGCACTTAGGAATAGGACATGCTTGCTGCAGAGCCCTCCTAGTCTCCGCCTGGCCCTCACTCCCACATGTAACTTACACGACGCCAAAACTTTTTTTTCTTAATTAATGAATTAATTTTAAAAAGGAGACATTGGAGGGTAGAGAGCATAATGGTTATGCAAACAGACTCTCATGCCTGAGGCTCCAAAGTCCCAGGTATAATGCCCCTCACCACCATAATCCAGAGCTGAACAGTGCTCTGGTTAAAAATAAATAAATAAATAAAATTCAAGTATTTAGGGAGCCGGGCGGTAGCACAGTGGGTTAAGCACACGTGGCGCAAAGCTCAAGGACCGGCGTAAGGATCCTGGTTTGAGCCCCCGGCTCCCCACCTGCAAGGGGAGTCGCTTCACAGGCGGTGAAGCAGGTCTGCAGGTGTCTGTCTTTCTCTCCCCCTCTCTGTCTTCTCCTCCTCTCTCCATTTCTCTCTGTTCTATCCAACAATGACAACATCAATAACCACAACAATAATAACTACAGCAAGAAACAACAAGGACAACAAAAAGGAAATAAATAAATATTAAAAAAGAAAGCCTTTTAAAAAAATAATAAAAATAAAAATAAAAAAGGAGACATTAACAAAACCGTAGGATAGGAGGAGTACAACTCCACACAATTCCAACCACCAGATCTCTATATCACCTCCCCTCCCCTGATAGCTTTCCCATTCTCTAGCCCTCTGGGAGTATGGACCCAGGGTCATTGAGGGTTGCAGAAGGTGGAAGGTCTGGCTTCTGTAATTGCTTCCCCGCTGAACATGGGCGTTGACTGGTCAGTCCATACTCCCAGTCTGCCTCTCTCTTTCCCTAGAGGGGCAGGGCTCTGGGGAAGCGGGGCTCCAGGACACATTGGTGGGGTCATCTCTCTGGGAAAGTCTTGTCGGCATCATGCAGGCATCTGGAACCTGGTGGCTGAAAAGAAAGTTAACATAACACCAAAGGTTTTATTCCTCACTGCCATTTCCACTGTTACATTTGCACATATGTGCATATCTCTGAAAACATCAGATGGAATTTTGCTTGCTTTTAAAATTTTTTTATTAGTGCTTTAATGTTTAACAAAATTTCACAATTTCACAGTTCCCACCACCAGAGTTTCATGTCCCATCCCCTTCTTTAGAAGTTTCCCAGGTGAGGGTAGACAGCATAATGGTGATGCAAAGAGACTCTGTGCTCCAAAGTCCCAGGTTCAATCCCCCACACCACCATAAGCCACAGCTGAGCAGTGCTCTGGTTAAAATTAATTAATTAATTAATTAATTAATTAATTAATAAAAAGAAGTTACCCTATTCTTTATCCCCGCCTGGGAATATGGACCAAAATTCTTTATGGGGAGCAGAAGGTGTGGGAGGTCTGGCTTCTGTAATCGCTTCTCCACTGGACATAGATGTTGGCAGGTGGATCCACTCCCCCAGCCTGTTTCTATCTTTCCCTAGTGGGGCAGGGCTCTGGAAAGATGGGGTTCCAGGACACATTGGTGAGGTCATCTGCCCAGGGAAGTCAGGTTGGCATCATGGTAGCGTCGGCAACATGGTAGATGAATGCTTTTTTAATTTAATGTTGTTCATTATTCCACTCTTTCTCCTCCTTCCATACAAGGAAGGACACAGAAGATACACCACAGCACTTTCCACCATCTATTGTGCTCCCCCAGCTCCATACAGTGCTCCCTTGTGGTGCCAGGGTTCAAACCTATGGCCTCGTGCACAGCAGGGCATGAGTTCTGTGTGAGGTATCTCCATGCACCCAGTCTTGTTTTTCTTTGAGCTTTAGAACAATGTGTTGGATGAGCCCTAGGTCAGATTGATGGGGTTTACAGTTAGAGTTTATAGACTTTTCCCATATTTGAGAGCTACTCTCTGCTCTGATCCAGCTTTCTAGTCCTACTCCCAACTCTGACACCATCCTCCTAGACAATACTTTCAGTCCACCTGCACGTTAACTGTCAGGCTCAGGCAAAATTAGTAAAGTCATGGGCCCCTTGGAATATATGTAAATAGACTTCCTAGCATCTTCCAACATGCAGACCCCAAATCTCATCTGCTATATTCTTACTTTTAGGTTCCTGGTTATTAAATAATTTTTTCCTTGTTGTTTTATTTGTAGTTATTATTGTTGCTATTGATGTCGTCGTTGTTGGATAGGACAGAGAGAAATGGAGAGAGGAGGGGAAGACAGAGAGGGGGAGAGAAAGACAGACACCTGCAGACCTGCTTCATCACATGTGAAGCGACTCCCCTGTAAGTGGGGAGCCGGGGGCTCAAACTGGGATCCTTATGCTGGTCCTTGCGCTTTGCGCCACATGTGCTTAACCCACTGCACTACTGCCTGACTCCCTCCTGGTTATTAAATAATTTGTCTTGCTTTATAGCTAATGATTTTTCAGCTACCAGGTTTCAGATGCTACCATGATCAATCTGACTTTCCTGGGCAGATGACCTCACCAACGAAAGTGTCCTGGAGCCTCACCTCTCCACAGTCCTACCCCACTAGGGAAAGAGAAAGACAGGTTGAGAGTATGGATTGACTTGCCAACATCCATGTTCAGTGGAGAAGCAATTACAGAAGCCAGAACTCCCACCTTTTGCACCCCATAGAGATCTTTGGTCCATACTTTCAGAGGGATAAAGAATAAGGAAGCTTCCAATGGAGGGATGAGGTATGGAACTCTGGTGGTGGGAGTTATATGAAATTGTACCCCTCTTATCCCACAGTCTTGTTGATCATTATTAAATCAATAATTTTTTAAATTCCCAATATCAACACTGAAGGGTTCCCTTTTCCCCATGTTGCTCCCAACACTTGGTGTTTCTGTCTTTTGTAATGTATTTTATTCTAATGAGATTCTTGGGCAGGGGTAGATAGCATAATGGTTTTTGCAAAGAGACTCTCATGCCTGAGGCTCCAAAGTCCGACATTCAATCCCCTGTACCACCATAAGCCAGAGCTAATCAGTGCTTTGGTAAAAAATAAATGAATAAATAAATAAATAAGACAGAAAGTAAAATTTTAAAAATTTGGTAATGAAATTCTCCTGGATCTAAAGTAAAAAAAAAAAAAAAAAGTTGGTTGAGCAGACACATCACCAAGCACAAGGAGCCTGGCTGGAGCCTCTGCTCCCCACCTGTGGGAGGTGCGCCTCACAAGCTGTGAAGCAGGGCTATAGAAGTGTCTCTGTCTTTCACCCTGTCTTCCCCTCCTCTCTCAGTTTCTCTGTGTCCAATCAAGTAAAAAGAAAGAAGAAAAAGAAGGAGAAGAAGAAGAAAAAGGAGGAGGAGAAGGAGGAGGAGAAGGAGGAGGAGGAGAAGAAGGAGAAGGAGAAGAAGGAGAAGAAGAAGGAGAAGGAGAATAGAAAAATCCAGGAGTGGGGTAAGGGGGGAGGGGAAGTGGACACTGTAGCAACAGGATTCATAGTACTGTACTAAGCTCCAGCAATTTCACTGGTGGCAAAAAATTAAGTAAGTAAACAAATAAATAAGTTGGGACTGGGGAGATGGCACAGTAATTTCTCAAAATGGCTTTCATGCCTGAGGCTCTGAGCTCACAGGTTTAATTCCCAGCACCATCAGAAGCCAGAGTTGAGCAGTGCTCTGGTTAAACAAATCATCATCATCATCATCATCATCATCATTATTATTATTATTTGCCTCCAGGGTTATTGCTAGGGCTCGGTGCCTGCACTACAAATACACTGCTCCTGGAGGCCATTCCCCCCCCCCTTTTTTTGCCCATGTCCATCTATGTTGTAGGTACTATTATTGTTGTCATTATTGGATTGGACAGAGAGAAATGGAGAGAGGAGGAGAAGACAGAGAGGGGGAGAGAAAGACACCTGCAGACCTGCTTCACCGCCTATGAAGCGACTCCCCTGCAGGTGGGGAGCCGGGGGATCCAATGGGGATCCTTTCTCAGGTCCTTGTTCCTCACACCATGTGCACTTAACCCACTGTGCTACTGCCTGGTCCCCTAAATAAATGATTTATTGGGGGCAGGTGATTGTGCACCTGGTTGGGAGCACACCTGCTATTCGTGAGGATCCGGGTATGAGCCCCTGCTCCTCACCTGCAGGAGGGGGGCAAGTTTCACAAGTGGTGAAGCAGGTCTACAGACGTCTCTTCCTCTCTCCCTCTCTAACTCTCCTTCTTAATTTCTCTGTGTCCTACCAAATAAAATTTAAAAATGAATAATGTGGAGTCAGGCAGTAGAGCAGCAGGTTAAGTGCAGGTGGCACAAAGCACAAGGACCAGCATAAGGATCCCAGTTCAAGCCCCCAGCTCCCCACCTGCAGGGGAGTCGCTTTACAGGCATTAAAGCAGGTCTGCAGGTGTCTGTCTTTCTCTCCCCCTCCTCTCTCCATTTATCTCTGTCCTATCTAACAATGACATCAATAACAACAACAATAATAACTACAACAATAAAAAACAACAAGGACAACAAAAGGGAATAAATAATATTTTAAAAAGAAAAGAAATGTCTTTCCCACAACTCTAGGCCAGAAGTCCAAGGCCAAGGCAGGGTTGGTTTTCCCCAAGGTTTGGAGTCAAGGCAAAGCTTTGACTCCAAAGGGACAGAGCTGCCTGGCACAGAGGAAATGGGTGAAGCAAAGCAAAGACCAAACCAGAAACCACACACTGACTCTTTAATGTTCTGCTTTTTACAGGCAGTGCTTTGCAGAAGCAGAGAATGAGACTTGCTATGTTTCAGGGAAAACACAAAACACATCATCATCCAGGAAGTCAGGCGACCTGAAACTCCGAGGCCCCATCCTGCTTTGTTTTGGTTTGTGGTGCAGGGGCTTCCTGCACTTGGGATTGGAGTCCACTGCCCCAGGGCCATTCTCTCCTCTTCCTCTTCCTTTCCCTGCTCCAGTGTTATTGCCAGTGCTTGGTGCCAGCACTTAGGAATCCACAGATTCTGGCGTCCATTTTCCCCATTTTATTAGATAGGACAGAGAAAAATTGAGAGGAGGAGAAGACAGAGAGGGGGAGAGACAGAGAGACACCTGCAGACCAGCTTCGCCGATTGTGAAGCGACTCCCCTGCAAGGGGGGAGCCGAGGGCTCAAAGCCAGATCCTTGTGCAAGTCCTTGAGCTTAGCACTATGTGTGCTTAACCAGGTGTGCCACTGCCCGGCCCCCCATTCTTCTTGTTCCTGGTAGAGTGAGGCGAGACCCCGCAGCACTGCTCCCCCCCTCGTGGAGCTTCCCCACTGCCATGCTGGGTTCATGTGTTCTCGTAAAGTGCTGGAGGGTCATTCTTTTATATTTTCACTTTGCAGGCCAGTTGCACCATGAACATTCCAGTCTGTGTTGCCAGCGATCTTCCATGGATGTGGTGAACTACTACATGGGGCTGTGTATCAAGAAAACTTAATTTGTGACACTTTTTTTTTTCTTTTTTTCCCTCCAGGGTTATTGCTGGGCTCGGTGTCTGCACCATGAATCCACCGCTCCTGGAGGCCATTTTTTCCCTTTTTGTTGCCCTTGTTGTTATAGCCTCGTTGTGGTTATTATTATTACCATTGTTGATGTTGTTTATTGCTGGATAGGACAGAGAGAAATGGAGAGAGGAGGGGAAGACAGAGAGGGGGAGAGAAAGACAGACACCTGCAGACCTGCTTCACCGCCTGTGAAGCGACTCCCCTGCAGGTGGGGAGCCGGGGCTCGAACCGGGATCCTTCCGCCGGTCCTTGCGCTTTGTGCCACATGCACTTAACCCGCTGCGCCACCGCCCGACCCTTTTTTTCTTTTCTTTTCTTTTCTTTTCTTTTCTTTTCTTTTCTTTTCTTTTCTTTTCTTTTCTTCTTTCTTTCTTTCTTTCTTTCTTTCTTTCTTTCTTTCTTTCTTTCTTTTTCTTTGCCACCAAGGTAGTTAGGGCTGGAACTGGGTGTCTGCAGAATGATTCTACTCCTCCTGACAGCCACCACTCATCCTCTTTTTTTTCCTCCTTTTTTTTTTTTTTTTTGATAAAGACAAAGAAAAAGAGAGGGGGTGGGAGAGAGGGAGAGAGAAAGAGATACACCTGCAGCGCTGCTCCCCCACTCTTGAAGCTTTCCCCCTGCAGGTGGGGACTGGGGGCTTGAAATTGGGCCGTTGCTCATGGTACTGTGTGCTCTGCCAGGTGCACCACTGTCTCCCAGCCCATGACACAGACGATGTGCATATATATATATTGCTGCCGGCGTTACCACTGTTAGCTTAGTGTTAGCTCTGTGGATCCTTTGCTCCTAGTGGCCATTTGTTTCCTTCTCCTTCTTCTTTCTTTTTCTTTGATAGGACAGGAGGGGGGCTGGGCAGTGGCACATCTGGTTAAGTGCACATGTTACCATGCTCAAGGACCTGGGTTCAAACTACCCCCTGTCCCCGTCTCCACTGTAGGACGAATGCTTCATAATCAGTGAAGCAGCTGCTATAGGGTCTTTTGCCCTGTCTCCCCCTTTCCTCGAGATTTCTCTCTGTTTCCATCCAATAAACAATAAATAACTAAGGAAACTATTTTATTTTATTTTATTTATTATTTATTCCCTTTTATTGCTCTTGTTGTTTTATTGTTGTAGTTATGAATGATGTCGTTGTTGTTGGATAGGACAGAGAGAAATGGAGAGAGGAGGAGAAGATAGTGAGGGGGAGAGAAAGATAGACACCTGCAGACCTGATTCACCACTTGTGAAGCGACTCCCCTGCAGGTGGGGAGCCAGGGGCTCGAACCGGGATCCTTAGGCTGGTTCTTGCACTTTGCACCACCTGCGCTTAACCCGCTGCGCTACCGCTCGACTCCCAGGAAACGGTTTTAAAAATAACAAATAAACCACGAAAAGGGAGAGAGAAAGAGAGAGGAGGGTACCTGCATATTACCAGCTGAGCGGTCTCCTCGGCTCCCCAGAGGGGTCTAGAATGGTGGGCTATGGTCTCTTTTGTCGAATGACATCCATCAGGGCCACTTCCCTTCTCTAGGGGAGCCAGGGGCAGCGGGAGGATGACCACTGTCCTCCCTGCGTTTGGGAGCAGCTTCCTGCCTGGAGCAGATCCTGGAGGGCAGCCGGGCTCCGGCTCCATAGCGCCAGTCTCTGAGATTCAGTGCCCCTCCCCACCCCCCACCGCTGCTATAAATTCCCCCAACCTTTGGAGAAGCAGAGAACCCCGTGCGCTGACTGTGCCATTCTCACCCAATTCCTTCTTGGCACACATTTCAGTCCCGCCCCCACTGCCACGTGTTGGGCGACTATAAATAGAGCCGCAGCCTATGTCTGGGGGGGAAAGGCTTTTTTTTTTTCTTCCATGATCAGGATGATTCCTCTGGATTTCCAGGAGTGTCCCCCTAAAGAACACAAAATATTTTTTTTTCAGGTTGAGGATGAGAGAATGAGAGACAAGGAGAGGAACCACATGAAATTTCCACTTTGGGGGCCAGGGTGGTGGCGCACCTGGTTGAGCGCACATGTTACAGTGCACAAGGACCCAAGTTCAAGCCCCTGGTCCCCACACGCAGGGGGAAATCTCCACAAGTGGTGAAGCAGGGCTGCAGGCGTTTCTCTGTCTCTTTCCCTCTCTATCTCCCCCTTCCTCTTGATTTCTGGCTGTCTCTATCCAAGAAATAAAGATAATAATTTTTTTTTAAGTTTCCACTTTGCATGGTGCTTTCATGCGACGGCTGGGGTCTCAAACCCAGGTCCTGGAGACAGTGGTGACACATGAACTCTACTGGGAGAGGTAACTCCTGGCCCCCAGAAGACCAGACCTGGACTCTGATGCCAGAAGGATGGGAGGAGGTGCCATGGAATCTGCCAGTCTCGCCCCCACTATGGGCCCTGTTAGTCCCTCTACCCTTCCATTATTGATTTAAAAAAATATTTTAGTTTGGGAGTCGGGCGGTAGCGCAGCGGGTTAAGTGCACGTGGCACGAAGCGCAAGGACCGGTGTGTAAGGATCCCGGTTCCAGCCCCCGGCTCCCCACCAGCAGGGGAGTCGCTTCACAGGCGGTGAAGCAGGTCTGCAGGTGTCTGTCTTTCTCTCCCCCTCTCTGTCTTCTTCTCCTCTCTCCATTTCTCTCTGTCCTAACAATGACGACATCAATAACAACAATATCTACAACAATAAAAAACAAGGGCAACAAAAGAGAAAATAAATAAAAGAAATATTTTATTTTATTTGACAGAGGGAGAGAGAGAGAGAGAGAAAGCAGAGCACTGTTCAGCTTTGGTTTATGATGGTACTGGGGAATTGAACCTGGGACCTCATCCTCAGGCGTGAGAGTCTTTTGTAGAACTGTTATGCTGTCTTCCCAGACATTTGTTATTGATTTATTGGAATGACTGTAATTTTTTTCCTGTTCTTTTTACTTGATAAGACAGAAAGAAGTTGCGAGAGAAGGGAGGGAGGGAGAGAGAGAGAGAGAAAGAGAGAGATGGTGAGAGAGAGGAGTTTTCAGCCATGCTTCACTGCTCGTGAAACTTTCCCCTGCAGCTGGGGACAGGGGCTTGAACCTGGATCCTTGCTCTTAGTAACATGTGAGCTCAACCCAGGGTACCACTGCCTGGGCCCTGCAATTTTTTTTTTAAACCAGACCCACAGCTTGACTCTGGCTTGTGGTGATGCCAGGGTTTGAACCCCAGACTTTAGAGCCTCAAACATGGGAGTTTGCATGCACAACCATTATGCTGTTTCCCCCCACCTAATAATGCCTTCCTGTATGATAGACTGAATTAGAGTCTCTGGGTGGGTGGGGGCTGCGGTGCCAACACTTCACCCGTAAGTCTCTGCCCTCTTTTTCTGAACTGTCTCCTCACGTCTTTCACCCACTGGCTTCCGGGAATCCAACTGTTGTATTCCTTTTTTTCTGTGATAAGATCATTCGCTCTATTTCTGTCGCACGAGGTACCCTGTCCCCCCAAGTCTATTTCCTGACTTACAATTTTAGCGTGAGTTGTTTTTTATACACAGCGCTTTTAATTTTAAGGTTGTCAAATCTTCATCCTTAATATGACAAAAAGGGAAACAATTACTGAAGTGCTCTGAACAGGCAGGCGGGCAGGCAGGCAGGCGGGCGGGGGGGCGGGCGGGCAGGCAGTGCAGCACTGTCTGCTGGGGTGCGGTGCCCGGCTGCAGCAAGACCCGTGGGGTGGGGGCCTTGCCCCCATCACCTCAGGCCCCTGGTGCCACTGCTTTGTACTTTGAATACACTCAAAACATAGAAAACCTCAAACAATTGACATGACAAGTGGATTCTTCCTTTGTCTTGGTGCTAGATTTCAAAACACCCTTTCCTTCTTTGTTGTATAAACAAATAATGGGGAGGGGGTCTGAGGAGATATCACAGAGACAGTGTGGCAGACTTTATGCCTGAGGCTCCAGAGGCCCCAGGTTGGATCCCTGGCATTGTGTAAGATCCAGCTGAGCAGTGCTCTGGTCTCTGTTGAACTGTTTCTCATGAAAGTGAATAGATAGATCCGTGCAAAGTGCAAGGACCAGTGTAAGGATCTCAGTTTGATCCCCCAGCTCCCCACCTGCAGGGGAGTCGCTTCACAGGCGGTGAAGCAGGTCTGCAGGTGTCTGTCTTTCTCTCCCCCTCTCTGTCTTCCTCTCTTCTCTCCATTTCTCTCTGTCCTATCCGACAACAACGACATAAATGAAGACTACAACAATAAAACAGCAAAGGCAACAAAAGGGAATTAATGAATAATAAAAATAATAAAAAAATAATAAAGTGTTTAAAAAAAAGGAAAAACAGATTTTAAAAAAAATCAATGCTTTTGGGATTTTTTTAAAAAAAATTTATTATCTTTATTTATTGGATAGAGACAGTCAGAAATTGAGCAGAAGGGAGAGACAGAGAGGGAAAGAGACAGAGAGACACCTGCAGCCCTGCTTCACCACTTGTGAAGCTTTCCCCCTGCAGGTGGAGACCGGGGGCTTGAACCTGGGTCCTTGTGCATTGCAACATGTGCGCTCAACCAGGTGTACCACCACCCAGCCCCCTTCTTTGGGATTTTATCCTTGCAGCTTATTCATTTCCTTGCTGACCACAAGTGGGACTGTGCTTTGCACACGATCATAAAGTCTCACTGTTATATATTTGCATATATTTGCATGATGGTTCTACAAAAAAGACTTTCATGCCTGAGCCTCTGAAGTCCCAGGTCCCAGGTTCAGTCCCCAGCACCACCACGAACCAGAGCTGAGCAGGGCTCCGGTCTTTCTCTCTCTATTGCTCTCATTAAAATAAAATAAATAAAATATTTGAGAGAGAGAGATACCAGAGCATAATGTTGTGGGAGCAGGGGGTGCATGCACGGCAAAGCAGACACCATCCTGGGTGAACTACTGCAGATGCAGAATCTCAGGCACAGAGAGGTTAGTTACATAAACACCTTGGTGCTGCACAGCTCAGAGAAGGCCGAGTGGAGGTAGGAACCTAGGCTGCTGGATTTTTTTTTTTTACCTTCAGGGTTATTGCTGGGGCTCAGTGCCTGCGCCATGAATCCACTGCTCCTGGAGGCCATTCTTTTCCCCTTTTGTTGCCCTTGTTGTTATAGCCTTGTTGTGGTTATTATTGTTATTGTTGATGTCGTTTGTTGTTGGATAGGACAGAGAGAAATGGAGAGAGGAGGGGAAGACAGGGAGGGGGAGAGAAAGACAGACACCTGCAGACCTGCTTCACCGCCTGTGAAGCGACTCCCCTGCAGGTGGGGAGCCAGGGCTCGAACCAGGATCCTTATGCTGGTCCTTGCACTTTGCGCCATGTGCGCTTAACCCGCTGCGCTACCTCCTGACCCCCAGGCTGCTGGATTTTAACCCCTGCTCCCCTGCATTATGCAACAATGGAGGAAAAGCCCACTGTAGGTGCCGGATAAAGCTGTGTTTTCTTTTCTTTTCTTTTTCTTTTTTTTTTTGCCTCCAGGGTTATCGCTGAGGTATGGTGCCAGCATTATGAGTCCATTGCTCCTGGTGGCTATTTTTTCCCTCTGTTTTATAGGATAGGGCAGAGAGAAATTAAGAGGGCAGGGGAAATAGACGGAGAGAGAAAGAAACAGCTGCAGACCTGCTTCACCATTTGTGAAGCGACCCCCCCTCCCTGCAGGAGGAGGAGGGGGAGGGGGGGCTCAAGCCTGGATCCTTGTGCCAGTCCTTGTGTTTTGTACTACGTGCACTTAACCCAGTGCGCTACCCCCCACCCTGTCCCCCTGAAGCCATGTTTTCCTTCCTGAGTTGGGGAAAGGGGTGGGGAGCGGGGCTGGGAAGCAGGAAAGGACAGGCAGAGAGACCTGGAAACTGCTCCCCCTGGACTGCCTCTGCTCCTTGCCCCCCAAGCTCCCAGCCCCCAGGTCCTATCAGGACCCACATCTGACACCTGCTCTGATAGTGATTTCTGGGGCCACCACGACTCTTGCTCAAGACTCTTTCCTGGACCTTATCTGCTCCCAAAGTCACTTCCTGCCGTGTGTCCTGCCCCCCCACACACACACCCTCAGGCTCACAGTGGGTGGCAGCCCCATGGTGAAGACAGAGGAAGCCTGGGACGCAGGACACAGTGACATGGTACTGGGATTTGTAGGGGAGGTTAGTGGGGTGGAGGGTTGGGAGCCAGGACACCCCTGTGGTAGATGAGAGGGAGGTGGCAAAGACATAGAAAGTTCTGGACTACCTCTTCCAGCAGGGAGGGCCTATTGTTCCACTGTCATCACTGCAGTGTTCCTGTTGAGAGACTGCCTGGCCTGTAGTATAGGCTCAGTGTGTTAAGAAGCATGGTTGCGTCTGAGAAGCGGCACGTCTGGTTAAGAGCATTTGTTACCGTGCACACAGACCCGGGTTCGAGCCCCTGCCTCCCACCTGTAGGGGGACAGATGTCTGCATAGTGAAGCAAGTCTCTAGATGTCTCTTGGTCTCTCTCCTTCTCTTTCTCTCCCTCCCCTCTCAAAATTCTCTCCCTCCTATCAAATAAAGAAAAGGAAAGAAAGTGGGGCTGGAATTGTGTGGAGTTGTACCCCTCCTACCCTATGGTTTTGTTAATTAATCCTTTCTTAAATAAAAAAAAATAAAAAATAAAAAAAAAAAGAAAGTGGGGCTGGGCGGTGGTGCATCTGGTTTCGTGCACACAGAGCCAGTCAGGAAGACTTGGGTCTGAGCCGCTGCTCCCCACCTGCAGGGGAAAGCTTCTTGAGAGCTGGAGCAGGTCTTCAGATCTGCAGGTCTCTCTTTCTCTCTCTCTCTTTTTTGCCTTCAGGTTATTGCTGGGGCTCAGTGCCTACATCATGAACCCACTGCTCCTGGAGGCCGTTACTCCCCCTTTTGTTGCCCTTGTTGTTGTAGCCTTGTTGCGGTTATTATTGTTATTGTTGATGTCGTTCGTTGTTGGATAGGACAGAGAGAAATGGAGAGAAGAAGGGAAGACAGAGAGGGAGAAAGATAGACACCTACAGACCTGCTACACCACTTATGAAGCGACGCCCCTGCAGGTGGGAAGCCCGGGGGGGGGGGGGGGGGGGGGGAGGCTGGAACCGGGATCCTTACTCCTCCTTGCGCTTTGCACCACGTAGGCTTAACCCGCTGCGCTACCGCTGACCCCCTGCAAGTGTCTCTCTTTCTGCTTCCTTCTCCATCTCCCCCTCCCCTTTCAATTTATCTCTGTCCTATCAAATAAAAAAAAAAAGGAAGAAAAAAAAAAAAGCAAAAAAGAAAACAAAAAAATGGCCGCAGGAGCAGTGGATTCACCATGCAGGCACTGAGCCCCAGCGATAACCCTGCTGGCAATTACATTTTTAAATTATTAAATAATAAATTGTTTTAATTTATTTATTATTGCATAGAGATGGAAACTGAGAGGGGAGGGGGTGAGGGGAGGGGCAGAGACACACAGGGCAACACTGTGAACTTTCCCCCTGCAGGTGGGGGCCAGGGGCTTGAACCTGGGTCCTTGTGAATTGTAATGTGTGCGCTTAACCAGGTGTGCCACCAGGGCACTGCTCCATCAGTTTATTCTACGTGGGCTGAAGCCAGGGCCTCCCCTGTGGGAACCTATCAAGTGTGTGCTGTAGCTGATGGCTTCCCCCCCTGCTCCTTAGTGAGTGTCTAAGTGAGGTGAGCAAATCCAGCTTCCAGAGGACAAGGGGAGGACTGGACAGGGGGAGACTGGACCAGGGGAGACTGGATCAGGGGAAGACTGTTTTCTTTTGACCAGTCCTTGGTGGGTGGCTTTGTTTTTTAAAAATATTTTTCTTTATTTATTAATGAGGAATAGATGCAGTGAGAAAGATACAAACTTGCGTGCCGCGCGCACACACACACACACACACACAGAGAAAGAGATAGAAATAGAGAGAGACAGAGACAGAGACAGAAACAGAGACCAGAGCACTGCTCAGCTCTGGCTTGCGGTGCTGTGGGGAATTAAACCTGGAACACGGGAGCCTCAGGCGTGACAGTCTAACCATTTTGCTGTCTCCTCCTCCACTCTAGAGCACCAATTTGTATACTGGAGGCCCCCAGAGTCCCCAGGTTCCAACTACCTTAAGCCAGAGCTGAGCTGTGGTCTGGTCTTCCTTCTCGGACTCTCTCCCTTTCATTCTCTGTCTCTTTCATGATAAATAAATCTAGGAAAGAAAAGGAAAGGGAAAAGGGAAAGAGGGCTGGGGAGACAGCATACGGGTTTTGAAAAAGACTTTCCAGGTTTCATCCCCAGCTCCACCATAAGCCAGAGCTGAGCAGTGTTCTGCTCTCTGTCTTTCTTTTTGCATTTCTCTAATTAAATTGAAAGTTCAAAATGAAAAGAGGGAAAGAAAGAAAATAAAAAGAACAGGGGGCCAGGCAGTGGCACAGCTGGTTACGCACACATACCTACCGCATTCCAGCCAGTGGCACAGCTGGTTACGCGCACATACCTACCTCATTCCAGCCCCTGCTCCCCCACCTGTGGGGGGAGCTTCATGAGCAGCCAAGCATGTCTGCAGGTGTCTTTCTTTCTCCCTCTCTTTCTCTCTCCCCTCCACTTCAATTTTGCTCTTTCAAAACAAACTAGAAAGGGGGAAAAAATGGCCACCAGGAGCAGTGGATTCATAGTGCTGGCACTGAGCCCTAGCAATAACCCTGGTGGCAATTAATGTTTAAAATTAAAGAAAGAGGGGAGTCGGGCGGTAGCACAGCGGGTTAAGCACAGGTGGCGCAAAGCGCAAGGACCGGCATAAGGATCCCGGTTTGAGCCCTGGCTCCCCACCTGCAGCGGAGTCGCTTCACAGGCGGTGAAGCAGGTCTGCAGGTGTCTGTCTTTCTCTCCCCCTCTCTGTCTTCCTCTCCTCTCTCCATTTCTCTCTGTCCTATCCAACAACAACGATAACAACAATCATAATCACAACAATAAAAGCAACAAGGGCAACAAAAGGGAATAAATATTAAAAAAAAATTAAAGAAAGAAAAGAAAGATAAGAGCAGGCCAAGAATTGTGTGGTGCACGAGACCATGGCGCTACAAAAATACAAACCAAAATTGCAAGCACGAGGACCGGCTCAAGGATCTCGGTTCAAGCCCTGGCTCCCCACCTGCAGGAGAGTCGCTTCACAAGTCTGCAGGTGTCTGTCTTTCTCTCCCCCTCTCTGTCTACCCCTCCTCTCTCCATTTCTCTCTGTCCTATCCAACAACGGTGACAACAATAACAGCAGTGATAATGACTACAACAATAAAACAATAAGGGCGGGAGTCGGGCTGTAGCACAGCGAGTTAAGCGCAGGTGGCGCAAAGCACAAGGACCGGCATAAGGATCCCGGTTCGAGCCCCCGGCTCCCCACCTGCAGGGGAGTCGCTTCACAGGCGGTGAAGCAGGTCTGCAGGTGTCTTTCTCTCCCCTTCTCTGTCTTCCCCTCCTCTCTCCATTTCTCTCTGTCCTATCCAACAACGACAACAACAATAATAGCTACAACAACAAAACAACAAGGGCAACAAAAGGGAATAAATAAATAAAAATAAATATTAAAAAAAGAAAAAAAACAATAAGGGCAACAAAAGGGAATAAATATAAAAAATAAAATAAATTGCATTGAGTGTAAGGGTGAAGGTTTAGCGGGGACCTGGGGCTCTGGACGGTGTGTGTGTGTGTGAAGTGGGGTGTGCATGTATGTGGGCGGAGTGGAGTGTGAGTGAGTGGAGTGGTTTGTGTGTGTGTGGAGGGGGTGGAGGGGGTGTGTGTGTGGGTGTTGCTGACGCCCCTGTTTCAGGCCCCCACGCCGAGCGCCATGAGCAGCGCTGCCCCCGGACAGTGCCTGCGGGAGGTGGGCTGCCTGCGCGCGGCGACTGTGGCACTGCAGTGCACGGCGATGGTGCTGGGCCTGCCGGCCAACGGCCTGGTGCTCTGGATGACCGCCTTCCGCATGGCGCGCACCGTCACCACCGTCTGGTTCTTCAGCCTGGCCCTGGCCGACTTCGCCATCCTGCTGACCCTGCCCAACGCCACGGACATCCTGATCCGCACACGCTGGCCGCGCAGCGCCCTGTCCTGCAAGCTCTACCCGGCCTTCCTGGTCTCCGCCTTCTTCATCAGCATTTCGCTGCTGGTGCTCATCTCCCTGGACCGCTGTGTGTCAGTCCTGTGGCCTGTGTGGGCCCGCAACCACCGCACGGTGCGCCGGGCCTGCTGGCTGGTGCTGGGGGTGTGGCTGCTGGCCTTGGTCACCGGCACGCCTCACCTGATCTTCTGGAAAATGGGGACGCACAAGGGCTGCCCTTACTGCTACTTCAGCCCTTGGGTCCCCAGCACCAAGGAGAAGCACATAGCCGTGAACCTCGTCCACGTCCTGGCCAGCTTCCTGCTGCCGCTGGCTGTCATCTCGGCCTGCGCCCTCCTCATCTGCGCCAAGCTCCGCCGAGAGGGTTGGGTCCAGGCCCGCCGGCCCAAGAGGCTGCTGCTGGTCTTGGTGGCCACCTTCTTCACCTTCTGGTTCCCGTTTCAGGTCACCTTCCTGCTCCACCCCCTGTACCAGGATGAACCCCGGATGCCGCTCTACCTCTGGGCCACCATCTCCCTGGGCTGCTTCAACAGCTGCCTCAACCCCTTCCTCTATGTCTTCATTGGTAGGGATTTCCAGGACAAGTTCTTTGGCTCTTTGCCGACTGTCCTGGCCAGGGCGTTTGGCAACGAGGGCTTTCTCAACCCCCCCGGCCCCCAAGAGAGCCCCCCAGGCGATCAGAGCAACCTTCCTGAGGGGACCAGAAATACTTCTGCTTAGACTGCAACGCTCACCTAAATGGGCTTTGTAGACCCATTGAGTCCCAGTCCTTCCTCTTCTTTCAGGAAGTCCTCCAGGGAACTCCTTTAGTCTCCAATATCCAGTCCTATTTGTCTTTAGCAAGACTCTTTTTTTTGGCCACCAGGGTTATTGCTGGAGCTCAGTGCCTGCACAACAAATTCACTCCTCTCAGCAGCCTTTCTTTTTCCTTCTTTTAGATAGTGGTTTCGAAACAGAAAGAGAGAGAGAGAGAGAGAGAGGGAGAGAGAGAGACTTAGCACTCCACCTTCCAATTTGTGCTTAACTGTGCATATAGTTAAGGGGAGGTGTGTGGATGCTACATATCTCAGTGCCCCTGCAACCAGATATTGTTACGTGACAACATACTGGAACAAACGACGTGCTGAAACTAGTCACTTTAACTGATTTGAATGACTTTACCAACAAGGAGCCTGATTCCCACTCTTGCATTCTCCCTTGGAATGCAGATGTGTAACAAACATCCCACCAATTGTGTGGCTTCAAATTTTAACCATTTGTGTGATCCATGCAGGTGGGAAGTGTGGGCTGAACTGCTTAGGGCAGTTTTCTGGTCTGGGCTGTCCTCAGGGTTTCTCCTTCTGGAAGCGGTAGCCGGCTTTTGACTAGAATGTGGGTCATATGCGGGTGGACTGGGGCTTTTCCACATAGCAGCTGAGGGAGGTCCCCAGAGCAAGAAAGGAAACATGAGACCTTGTCATAAAACTTGATTTTTGAAACACAGCATGTTTCAAAGGACGAAGGAACTAGATTGTTGAGTTTCAAAGGATGGGGAAATAAATTCCCCCTTCCCCTCATGGGAAAATCTGTGAATCGCTCTGCTAAGGACACAGTGAGTCTTGGAGTTGGGGCCACAGTTAGCAGGATGCTAACCCTTTATCCTGCCCAGAACACTCGCCCCCATGCTGTGAAGAGAGAGATTTTTGCTTTCTTGCTCATGGAAAGCTCCTGTTATTTGTCTCTGTCCCGGCGGCTGAATCTAGACCTTAACTAGACACCACCAACTGCTGTGGAACTTGCGGCAAGCAGCATAATGAATGTTCTTGTCGCAGCCATTTGGAATCAGACTTTCTGTTATGGGAAACCGTCGTTCATATGAAATTTCTGACAGTTCAAATGCAGAGTGCTACTATGGTTTCTCTCTCTCTTTCTTGTTAATAAAGAAACATTTTAAATGAAAGAGGAAAAAAAGCGTCAATAGCATTTAAGGAGGAAATTAACAAAAGAAAACAAATGTCTTCAGTGGTGTCACCTTCCTCCACCTCTGTCTCTCCAGTAAAATCATCTTTTGACTTCGGTACGTGTGTTCTCTGAAAATTCCAAGGAGGCAGGATGATGGCAGGGAGATGCCAGCAGTGGCTTCACGCTTCTCTCTTCCACTGAGGTGAATCGGATAATGGTTACTTCCTCTGAGAAGCTGGCTTCCAGCACTGCTATGGTGGTTGTGCGGAGGGTCTGTTGTTATCAAAACTGGCACCTGTGGGAATCAATCCCACCCCTGGGACTGGCAGGAGCAGAAGCCAGGGCCTTCCAGACTGGTGCACAGTATTCTGCTCCCGAAGCCCTACTGTCTGTCTTTCTGACCTCTTGCTAGTTCCTGGGAGAATAGTGGGATTCCTGTGAGGCCTTTAATGTGCATTGATTTTTCTAATGAATGCGGTGGAGCTGAGGTTTCAGCTACTGCAGTCTTGGGGCCACACAGGTCTCCTGGGGAGCTCACGATCTTCAGCTGGGAAAAGCCAGGCTAGATTGCTGAAGTGGGTTTTGAAACCCAGAATCGTGGCCCAGCAAGGGAAAGAGCCAACCAAATGAGAAGGCCCAGGCTTGGAGAGGGAAAGCCTTTTTTAAGAAGTTAAAAACCGGGTGGGGGTAGATAGCATAATGGTTATACAAAGAGACTCCCAGGCCTGAGGCTCTGAAGTCCCAGGTTCAACACCCCCGCACCACCATAAGCCAGAGCTGATAAAATAAATAAATAAATAAATAAATAAATAAATAAAAATAAGAAGTTAAAAATTAGGGGCCGGGTGATTGAACACACATGTTACAATACGCAAAGACCCGGGTTTAAGCCCCCGTCCCTACCTGCAGAGAGAAAGCTTTGCAAGTGAAGCAGGGCTCCAAGTATCTCTCTGTCTCTCTTCCTCTCTATCACTCCCCACCTTTCCTCTCGATTTCTGGCTGTCTCTATCCAGTAAGAAAAGATAATTTTTTAAAGTTAGAAACAGGGAGTCGGGCGGTAATGCAGCGGGTTAAGTGCAGGTGTCACGAAGCACAGTGACCGGCCTAAAGATCCCAGTTAGAGCCCCGGGCTCCCCACATGCAGGGGAGTCGCTTCACAAGCGGTGAAGCAGGTCTGCAGGTGTCTGTCTTTCTCTCTCCCTCTCTGTCTTCCCCTCCTCTCTCCAGTTCTTTCTGTCCTATCCAACAACGACAACATCAATAACAACAATAACAACTACAACAATAAAACAACGAGGATAACAAAAAGGAATAAATAAATAAATATAAAAAACATTTAAAAAAGTTAGAAACGTGACACGGCCGGCTGTCAGAACCCCTAGGGGGAGGAGCTACACTCTAGTGGGCGGGGCCAAATACCCACTGATGTCCCCAGGGGAAGTGCGGGCAGTGCTGGCAGTCCATTGAAGTGAGGGGAGGGCAACAAAAGGAGGCGGGACTGACAATTCAGTGGGCGGAGCCAAACCATGGGGCAGCAGCCCAACGGGAGGAGCCAACATTACTAGGGCGTGGCTAACATTCCAGGGGCGGAGCCAGCAACGAGGTGGGCGTGGCCAACACACCTGCTCTCAGGAGGTGGGGCCAACGCAATGTGTGGCTGACATCACAGGGGCGGAGTCACCCACCCAGTGGGCGGAGCCAACACCAGGGGGCCGGGCAGACAGGCTCCTTCTTTCCGAGCCCGGACAGATCTGTCTTCCTCTGCGGACTGAAAAGAGCAAAGCCCCTGCCTGCCCCACGGAGCAGGCAGCCTCGGGGAGACAGTCCCGAAGGATCCTGCAGAAAATGATATTTACCTTCGAGGCAGGAGGCAGGAGGCAGGAGGCAGGAGGCAGGCAATTACGCTCTTAATCACTACCTCTGTGTCTCCTGGCAGGGAGCAGCCGAGGCGGCGCCCCCAGCCTGGCCTGGTTTACCGTGTTCCCTGCCGTGGGAGACAGACAGACTGTCATCAGATGTCGGAAAATAGCTGTCAGGAGACTTCTCACCCCCTGACACCTGACACCTTCCCCTCCTGCCGCCTCAACACCCCTCCCTCCCCTGCGCCTGCAGAGTCTGTTCTTTTCCTAGATCTGGTGGGCCCCTGGCGGGGTCCCATGGTCCTGGCCAGGACTGGGTCTGGCACTCGAACCCGGGGCCAGGGATGCGGGTCTCCGGGTTCAGTTCCTCTCCTTCTTCTTCCCTGCAGCCTCCTCCTTAAAAAAAAAAAAAAAAATTATTCCTTTTTGTTGCCCTTGTTGTTTTTTGTTGTTGTAATTATTATTGATGTCGTTGTCGCTGGATAGGACAGAGAAATGGAGAGAGGAGGGGAAGACAGAGAGGGAGAGAAAGACAGACACCTGCAGACCTGCTTCACTGCCTGTGAAGAGACTCCCCTGCAGGTAGGGAACCGGGGGCTTGAACCGGGATCCTTCTGCCGGTCCTTGCT
Organism: Erinaceus europaeus; assembly: GCF_950295315.1. Classification (NCBI taxonomy): domain Eukaryota; kingdom Metazoa; phylum Chordata; class Mammalia; order Eulipotyphla; family Erinaceidae; genus Erinaceus; species Erinaceus europaeus. Next base: position 4,998,339 of record NC_080163.1, read on the forward strand.
CTTTGCACCACCTGCGCTTAACCCGCTGCGCCATCGCCCAGCCCCCCTCCTCCTAAGCATCTATTTATTTATGAGAGAGAGCATTGCTCTGGTGTTTGTGGTGCCCGGGACTCGGCTGGGGACCTCGTGCTTGACAGTGCAGTACTGCTAGCGTCAGTGCGTATGTACATATGTGTTTGCAAGAGAGAGAACCAGAGCTTCCCTCTGACACATGCAATGCCAGAGATGGGACTGGTGTGGGGTGGACGCACGGTGGCACACCTGGTTAAGTGCCATAGTATGAAGTGCAAGGACCTGTTCAAGAATCTGGGTTCGAGCCCCCACTCCCTACCTGCAGGGGGTAAGCTTCACTAGTGGTGAAGCAGGTCTGCAAGTGTCTCTCTTTCTCTCTCTCTCTCTCTCTCCCTCTCCCCTCTCAATTTCTCTCTGTTCTATCAATGAAAAAATGGCTGCTGGAAATGTTGGATTTGTAGGCACTGAGTCCTGGAGGCAAAAAAAAAAAAAAAAAAAAGGGACTTGGGACCTCATGCTTGAGAGTCCAAGACTCTACCCAGTACATCACCTCCTGGGCCTCCCAGCTCCCCTCTTGTCCACATGGAAGGAAATGGAGGGGGCGGAGAAGATAGGCCGGCCTCACACATTGTCTGTTTGGCTGTGGCATCAGTGAACAAATGTGGCATTTGGCCAGGCACATTTTGGACCACAGCAAAGCTGAGCAAAAATATTCAGTCACCTGTCACAGGGCCAGTCACCCCCCCAGAGCAATGAGATAGGGTTGGAATCCTAGTTGCAACACCCCTTGGTTAAGAACTTCAGTAAAGGGAGGATGGTGGCTGTGTGCCTGTCTGAGCGCACATTATCATGTTCAAGGACCTGGGTTCAAGCCCCCAGCTCCACACCTGTGGGGGGTGGGGATGGAGCTTCATGAGTGCTGATGCAGTGCTGCAAGGGTTTGCCCTTCTCTCTCCTCTATCTCTGTCTTCCATCTCACTTTCTCTGTCTCTACCATAAGAAAGAAATAAAATGTTTTCCAAAAGGGTTTTGGGACAGAAGTTCCTTGTCCCCACCTCAGACCGTGAGCGGCCTTGATAGAAGGAACCCTGCTGAGAGTCAGGAGGTAGCGCAGCGGGTTAAGCGCAGGTGGCACAAAGCGCAAGAATTCCAGTTTGAGCCCCCGGATCCCCACCTGCAGGGGAGTCGCTTCACAGGTGGTGAAGCAGGTCTGCAGGTGTCTATCTTTCTCTCCCCCTCTCTGTCTTCCCTCCTCTCTCCATTTCTCTCTGTCCTATCTAACAATGACAACAACAATAATAACTACAACAGTAACACAACGAAGGCAACAAAAGGGAATAAGTAAATTAATAAATATTTAAAGAAGAAAAAAAAAAAAACCCTGCCTCTGAGCAGTAGAAGAGGCAGGAAGAAGTGGTTTCTTGAGCAACCCACAAAGGATGGAGCCCCTAAAGTCACAGGCATGAATGCTGACTTCCCCAGTGCTCAGCTGGCGGGGCCTTGGCCTCCCTGCACTCCCTGCACGAGTTGTCTTTGATAACCTCCTCCCCTGTTGTCTTTGATAACCTCCTCCCTCTCCTTGGCACCTGCTATCTCACTATCAAGGAGACTTTGCTCAACCACCATCATTGCTCAGAATGACAATGAGTTTCCTTGCACCTGGAACGTGGCCAGAGCTGTCCTTTGCCCCCCACACACACACACTCTCCTGCTGACCTAGACCTGGTCTGGTCAGTGTTATTTGAACATGGAAGCCATTCAGGGGTTTCCCTTGATAGCGGAGGCCACTATGGACAGGGGTAGGGGTGGGGTGGGATCTGGCACCTGATGTCAGAATGGTCAGAGGATGCTGGTGAAGAGGCAACACAATGAATGTCAAAGTGCTGGTGGCTATAACCCAGGGACCAGGGCGGTGGGTCCAGAGCTTGGCAGGGCCCTGAGCTCTGCATTTGGGTGGGCTGAGGGGCCGGACTGCCCAGGGGCACTGGGGAGCTATGGGGTGTGTGTGAGAGCTGAGGAGGGACAAGGTGTGGCAGGACAAAGGCCTGGAGGAGGCTAAAGGAGGGGAGGACTGGGAGGTGGACGGGAGGAGGTTGAGTCACGGCAAGACCGGTGCTGGCGCTCAGGTGGGTGGCCTCACAACCTGAGGTAAGCCACTGGCCTTCCCGTCCCTAGTTCTAGTGACCACGTGAAACAGAAAGAAGCACCAGGAGAAATTCAGGTATGAACTTCCACTTTATTTGGGGTAAGCACAGGATTTTATAATAAACCAGACAAAGGACATTTTTCAAATATGTCAGAAATCACAGGTTTCTAAAGGTCAGATACCCCTATGGTGGGGAGGAGTAGGAATAACAGGAATTGATGAGATCCAGAAAGGTCAAAACAATTAGTTTCCGTGATGCAAGACACGTTAATTATCTAAAGGTACTAAGAAAAACATAGTGGTTAAACCGGTAGGGTGAGATAAAGCAGAGAAGGGCAAGGCTTGATGTAAATCATAGATATCAAAGAAAAAGAAATAGGTGTGGGGGGGTCTCACTGCCAAGGCGCTGGCAAGGCTTGTGATGGAGTATGCTTACGTGTGTGATCAGAGGATGAAAGGATGGTGAACTCTGGGTGAATATAGTGAACTTTGAATGAATTTACAAGCAGGCGGCCAGCCGTTTGGTCTGCTAGCAGGGGAGCGAACTAAGTGTGAGAGGATGCAGGCTTTTGTGAAGCTTTGAGAGACTAACAAGAGGAAACGGATTCACGGAAAGCGTTTCCCTCTTAGCTCCATCCCTAGAAGGGAGAGTCTGACAAGTGGGGTGTCTTTCCAGACCTCCATCACAAGGATGGGAGAGCTCCCCTAAACTCTACCAAGTTTTCACATAGTCCCACAGACTGGGGGAATGGATGGGGCTGAAGGAAGCTTCAGTGCTATTCTTTTTCACTTGCTCTCTCTCTCTCTCTAAAAGGGGAGGGATAGAGGTGGGGGTATTATAGACCAGAGATCCAGAGAGAGGGAGACAGAGACTCAGAGAGAGGGGAGAGACCTGGAGGGGGACAGAGACCTAGAGAGAGAGGGAAATAGAAACTCAGAGAGAGAGGGAGATAGAGTCCCAGAGAGAGAGAGAGGGAGACAGAGACCCAGAGAGAAAGAGGGACAGAGACCTAGAGAGGGGAACAGAGACAGACAGAGGGAGAGAGAGAGAAAGGTGGGGGACAGAGATGTGTGTGGAGGGGGCAGAGCCCCAAAGAGAGGCAGCAGCGGAAGAAGGGTGGGGTAGGCGGCAGCAGACAGACGGAGCCTGGGCACCAGGAGGAGGTGAGAGACCCAGTGGGAAATGAGACAGAAAAAGACATAGAGACAAAGACTGTGGGAGAGACAGAATGCATCAGCTTCAAGAGAGAAGGGATAGAGGGACTCTATCTGCAGGAGATAAGCAGTGGGCAGAGAGAGTCCAGAGACAGAGACTGGGAGAACCCTGAGCCTGGAGCACAGGGAGACCTGAGTAGAGATTTGGGATGACCCCCACAGAGGAAGCCCGGGAGTGAGGTGCACCCTCAGGGAGCACCAGGCTTCTGCTCTGCTCCCCAGCTGCAGGGCGCGTCTTCACCGCGAGGCCCTCAGGGCCAGAGTGGCAGCTTCATGGCAGGGCACAGGCCTGGCTCTGTGTGAGAGCCTGGTCAAGCCCCAGCACCACATGGGAGCTGCTACAGCACTGAGGGAAGCTCTGGAGCTGTGGTGTCTCCCTGTCTCTCTCTATCTCTATTCACTGAATGAAAAACCAGCAAGCAAACAAAGAAATAGGGTTGGGGAGACAGCATGATGGTTACACAAAAGGCTCACCTGCCTGAGACTCTGAGGTCCCAGGTTCAATCTCCAGCATCACTATAAGCCAGAGCTGAGCAGGGCTCTGTATCTTTCTTATTAAAATAAATAAATATTTAAAATAAATACGTAAAATGAAAACAATCACCAGGGAGCGGTGAGATTGCACATGTGGGAGGTCCTGACCCAGCAGGGAGGAAAGAAGGAAAAAAGAGGAAGGAAGGAAGGAAGGAAGGAAGGGAGAAAGAAAGGAAGGAGAAGGCAAGAAAGAAGGAAGGAAGGCCAGATCACCACGCGCAGGGTTGAGCCCACATGTCACAGTGTGGAAGGACCTGGATTCGAGCCCTTGGTCCCCACCTACAGGGTGAAAGCTTCCTGAGTGGTGAAGCAATGCTGCAGGTCTCTCTTCTCTCTCTCCCTCTCTATCATCCCCTCCTCTCTTGAATTCCAAGAAATAAAGATTAAAAAGAGAGAGAAGGAAGGAGAGAGGTAATTCCAAGAAATAAAGATGAGAGAGAGAGAGAGAAGGAAGGAGAGAGGTTGAGCTCCAAGCAGAAATGCCCTTTCTCGCTGGCTTCAGAAAGCTCACCACAGTGCGCCCATGACCCCATCTCTGTGCTAGCATCCTGGGGAGCTCTTACAGTCCCGTCAATGTGGGGCATCCCTGGGCCTGTGGCTTCTTCAGTGGTCTGGGCTGTAGGCACCTCAGATGCTCCCCAGGGACTCTCCCGGGCAGCCCCTTTGTCTCCAAGAGACTGTGGTCTCAGCCCCAGGGAGTGGATGGGGGAGGGAGGGAAGGAGGACCCACTGGAAATGACCATCAGTGGATCCCTGGTCATCATTGCTACGTAAAATAAATACATAAAATGAAAACAATCACCAGGGAGCGGTGAGATTGCACACCAGGCATCTGTTTCTCTCTCTCTCTATGTTTTCTTTCTATTTTTATTTGACAGGACAGAGAAAAATTGAGGGATGGGGGAGATGGAGAGAGAGAGAGAAAGAGAGACACCTGCAGACCTGCTTCACTGCCCATGAAGGTTTCCCCCTGCAGGTGGGGAGTGGGGGCTCGAACCTGGGTCCTTGCACGTGATGATATGTGCGCTGAACTGCCTGCGCCCCTTTTATCTGCTTTTTTTGGGAAACTTTTTTATTTAGTTTGTGTTGTCAGAGTTTCTTCTGAGTATCTGTGCCTGAAGGACTCCATCACTGCTGGTTGACTTCTTCCCATGGGATCTCTGGGGCCTCAAACCTGGTACAAGGCAAAGAAAGTACTCTTTTTTTTCCCTTAAATATTTATTTATTATTTATTCCCTTTTGTGCCCTTGTTTTATTATTGTAGTTATGATTGATGTCGTCGTTATTGGATAGGACAGAGAGAAATGGAGACAGGAGGGGAAGACAGAGAGGGGGAGAGAAAGACAGACACCTGCAGACCTGCTTCACTGCTTGTGAAGGGACTCCCCTACAGGTGGGGAGCCGGGGGCTCGAACCGGGATCCTTCTGAGGGTCCTTGTGTTTTGCGCCACCTGCGCTTAACCTCCTTTTATCTTCTTTTAATGCTGTTTTTTGGGGTCAAACTCAGAGCGTCATGCCTGTGAGGTAGGACATTCTACTTTGGAGCCAACTCCTGGGTTTATTTGTTTTATTTATTTATTTATTTATTTATTTATTTATTGTCACCAGGGTTTGTCACTGGGTTTCGGTACTGGCACTGTGAATCCATCTCTCCCACAGGCCTTTTTTTTTTTTTTTTAATTTTTAAAAAATATTTTATTTTTATTACAACAATAAAAACAACAAGGGCAACAAAAAGGGAATAAATAAATTTAAAATTTTTTTTATTTGATAAGGTGAAGAGACATTGAGAGGGAATGGGAGATAGAGAGGGAGAGAGGCATTTACAGATCTGCTTTCCCCTGGGGGGCTTGAACCCAGATCCTTTTTTTTTAAGTGAATTTTTTAAAAAAAATTTATTCATAAAAAGGAAACATTGACTAAACCATAGGATAAGAGGGGTACAACTTCACACAATTCCCACCACCAGAACTCCGTATCCCATCCCCTCCCCTGATAGCTTTCCTATTCATTATCCCTCTGGGAGTATGGACTCAAGGTCATTAGGGGATGCAGAAGGTGGAAGGTCTGGCTTCTGTAATTGCTTCCCCACTGAACATGGGTGTTGACAGGTTGATCTATACTCAGCCTGTTTCTTTCTTTCCCTAGTGGGGAAAGGCTCCCAGGAAGCAGAGCTCCAGGACACATTGGTAGGGTTGTCTGCCCAGGAAATTCTGGTTGGCATCATGCTAGTATCTGGAACCTGGTGTCTGAAAAGAGAGTTAACATACAAAGCCAACAAATTGTTGACCAATCATAGACCTAAAGGCTGGAATAGTGCAGATGAAGAGTTGGGGGTCCTCCATTTTGTAGATAGCTAGTAGGCCTATTTTAGTTATATTCCAAAGGGCCCATGACTATACTAGTTTTTTTTTTCCCCCTGAACCTGAAATCTGATATGCAGGTGGATCCAAGTTATTGTCTGGGGAGATGGTGTCATGGCTGGGAAAATGACCAGAAAGCTGGATCAGGGAAGAGAGTAGCTCCCAAATATGGGAAAAGGGTATAAATATTGTTGACTGCAAACCCCATCAATTTGATGTGATCTGGGGCCCATATTCAGCTTAGGAGCCTATGTGACCTCTGCATCCCTGTAGATCTGAGCTCACATTCTGTGGTTATGAGCAGGAACGTTCCAAGCTGCCCCAATATCAGGACCCATCTTCCTCAGGTGTAGCATAGAGCATGTTGTCCAGCCTCCCTTCAGAGGATGGGACATTCTCTACCATCGTTGATCCAAGTTGAGGGCAAGGTGCTATGGGGGCCCACAAAAGGGTCTATTGTGTTGTTCCTGATAGAGTCTCATCTCTCTTTTAAAAAAATATTTTATTTACTTATTTTTATTTTTTCCCTTTTGTTGCCCTTGTTGGAGTCTCATCTCTCTTATTAATTCATAACTTTTAAATAATTTTAAACACGACGCCTGGGATCAAACTCAGGACCTCATGAGGAGGAACAGGGACAGCCCTGAATGTAGAAAGACCTGAAAGGGAATGGCAGAAGAGATGGAGGGGGCTGGGCCCGAGTGCAACAAGAGTGGAAACTTTGGGGAGGAAAAACCTGTGGCAAGGACCCTCCATTCTTTCCCTCTGCAAAGTGCCGCAGAAACCGCTGTCCCTGCTGGGAAACTAGTCCAACACCGCCCCCGTGTGGTCATTCTGAGATCTGCAGCCAAGGCCCGCGTGGAACACCATCCACATCAGACAACATTTTTAAAAAATTAACCTTTTATTAGTGGAGGTGGGGAGGGAGGGAGAGAAAGAGAGAGAACAGCAGGGCATCCGTCTGGAACATATTATTCTGGTGATAGGATTTCTGGATCCACTGTGTTACATCCACATCACGATCAGGTAGAGAAGATGCTATGAACAGTAACGTTGGAACAACTGGCGAAGGGTGTGTGGACGGGCTGGGTGGTGGTGCACCTGGTTGAGTGCACATGCTATCATGCTCGAGGACCCAGGTTCAAGCCCCCACCCCCATCTAGGGTGTGTGCGTGGGGAGATGTGGAGCAGTGCTGCAGGTGTCTCTCCTGTCTCCTTTTATCCATCTTTCTGCCTCATTCTATTTTTTAAAATAATTTTTTTATTATCTTTATTTATTAGATAGACACAGCCAGAAATCGAGAGAAAAGGGGGGATAGAGAGAGAGGAAGAGAGACAAAGACACCTGCAGCCCTGCTTCACCACTCATGAAGTTTTCCCCAGGTGTGGCCCAGGGACTCGAACCTGGGTCCTTACTCACTGTAATGTGTGCTCAACCAAGTGCACCACCACCAGCCCCATCTCTTTCTCTTTTCAATTTTATTTATTTGCCTCCAGGGTTATCGTTGGGGCTCGGTGCCTACACTAGAGATTCACTGCTCCTGGAGCCCTCATTTATATTTTTTTTAATTTGTATTATTTATTTTCCCTCTTGTTGCCCTTGTTGTAGTTATTATTGTTGTTGATGATGTCATTGTTGGATAGGACAGAGGGAAATGGAGACAGGAGGGGAAGACAGAGAGGGGGAGAGAAAGACAGACACCTGCAGACCTGCTTCACCACCTGTGAAGTGACTCCCCTGCAGGTGGGGAGCCTGGGGCTCAAACCGGGGTCCTTACACCAGTCCTTGTGCTTCATGCCACGTGCACTTAACCTGCTGCGCTACCGCCTGGCTACCATTTTTCTTTCTTTAAAAAAATTTTTTATTGGATAGGGAAAGTCAGAAATTGAAAGGGAAGGAGTGATAGAGAGGGAGAGAAACAGAGAAACACCTGCAGCCCTGCTTCACCACTTGCAAAGCTTTCCTCCATAGGTGGGGACTGGGGTTCGAGCCCCAGTGTCCTTGCACACTGCAACATGCACTCAAGCAGGTGCGCCACCACCCGGCTGCTGAATAAACTATTAAAAAATTCTTTTATTATCTTTATTTATTGGATAGAGACAGCCAGAAATGTAGAGGGAAGGGAGTGATGTGATAGGGAGAGACAGAGAGACACCTGCAGCACTGCCTCGCCCCCTCAGCTGGGGACCGGGGTCTCAAACCTGGATCCTCACAAATTGTAACATGTGTGCTTAACCAGGTACACCACCACCCAGCCCCTAATGGAGGCCATCATTTTCCCATTGTTGTTGTTGCTGTTGCTGGATAGGACAGAGAGAAATGGAGAGAGGAGGGGAAGACAGAGAGGGGGAGAGAAAGACAGACACCTGCAGACCTGCTTCACCGCCTGTGAAGCGACTCCCCTGCAGGGGGGAAGCGGGGGCTCAAATCGGGATCCTTGCACCGGTCCTTGTGCTTTGCACTATGTGCGCTTAACCTTCTGTGCTACTGCCTGGCCCCCTTTATTTATGTATTTTTAATGAAAGAAAGATACAGAGAGAGGCTTATGGTGGTGTGGGGGGTGGAGCCTGTGACAGAAGAATCTATTGGCATAACCATTAGGTTATCTGCCCCTGCACCCTTATTCTCCATTTAAAGAGAGAGAGAGAGAGGCGGGGGGGGGGGGCGGAGAAGAAAACACGAGCAAAGTGGAAAGGAAGGAAGAAAATAATCATGGAGCAATGGAGTCAGAATGTAGGCATTGAACCCTAGTTAGAACCTTGGTGGCAAAAAGGAGGAGGAAGAGGAGGAGAGGAAAGAAAGGAAAGAAAAAGAGGAAGAGAGAACTCTGACAACTTCAGATCTAAAGATGAACTAAATTGAATCTCTAATCCAGGGCAACCTCTGTCCCAGGAATCCAGACCCCCAGCCCCTCCTCTCTCACACCCAGGGACCCCCAACCCCCCTTCCCACAGACCCAGGGTCCCCCAGCCCCTCCTCCCTCAGACCTAGGGGACTCCAGCACCTCCTCCCTCACACCAGGGGCCCCCAGTCCCTCCTCCCTCACACCAGAGGCCCCCAGCCCCCCCTCCCTCACACCAGAGGCCCCCAGTCCCTCTCCCTCACACCCAGGGGTCCCCCAGCACCCCTCCCTCACACCAGAGGCCCCCAGCCCCCTCCCTCACACCAGAGGCCCCCAGCCCCCCCTCCCTCACACCAGAGGCCCCCAGCCCCCTCCCTCACACCAGAGACCCCCAGAGCTCCCCTCCCTCACACCAGAGGCCCCCAGCCCCTCCCTCACACCCAGGGGCCCCCAGCCCCCTCCCTCACACCAGAGACCCCCAGAGCCCCCCTCCCTCACACCAGAGGCCCCCAGCCCCTCCTCCCTCACACCAGAGGCCCCCAGCCCCCTCCCTCACACCAGAGGCCCCCAGCCCCTCCTCCCTCACACCAGAGGCCCCCAGCCCCTCCTCCCTCACACCAGAGGCCCCCAGAGCTCCCCTCCCTCACACCAGGGGCCCCCAGCCCCCTCCCTCACACCAGGGGCCCCCAGCCCCCTCCCTCACACCAGGGGCCCCCAGCCCCCCTCCCTCACCCCAGAGGCCTGGCCCCCCAAATGCAGGCAGCAGTGCAGCTGGTGCCGACTGCGTCACATTTATTTGGTCTCAGAGGCCAGAGTCAGGGGGTAGGGTCTGCCGCTGAGTCAGGAGAGTCTTGTGTCTTCTCATTGCTGGGCCTGCAGGGAAAGAAAGAGTAGGGGTGGGGGGTTCTGAGGGAGACCCGCAGGGATGGAGGCTGGCCGCCGGCGGCCCTCACCTTGTTGAAGAAGTAGATGGAGGCCAGGATGGTGAACACGGCCATGGCCAAGGTCACGTTCTGTGTGAGAATCAGAAGTCAGCCTCCACCGTCCCACCCCAGCCCCACAGGCCTCCCTCGGCCCTTCCCCCAGGCCCCTCCTCACTTCCTGAAAGTTCATAGCCATGAATCCCTTCGTGGTGACGGCTTTGTGCTGCTGCACCCCTGGCTCTCTGGTCTGGTCTGGGAACGGTCAGCACTGGAATGGAACCCGGGCACGAGATGTCCTGGAGACCAGAATGGTAACCACGGGGACCAGAGAAAGGCATTCTGGGTAGAGAGGACACTGGGGCAGGGGTGGGGGCAGCCAGTGATGTCACCTCAATGCACAGGGCCCTGGGGTCGTTCCTTTGATGCTGGGGGGAGGGGGAGCAAATGGAAAAACAGCTCAGCTGGTCGAACATGGGGTTGAGAGTTTGAGCCCCAAGACCATCTGTTCCAGAACGGCGCTCTTACCCCTCTCAGCTCTACCACATACAGATCTTCAGAGGCGAAGGGCACAGCCTCATGGTTCTGCAAAAAGATTTTCCTGCCTGAGGCTCCAGGGACCCAGGCTCAACCCCCAGCACCACCATCAGCCCGAGCTGAGCAGTGTTCTGGTCTCTGTATTTTTCTCTCTGCTGCATCTCTCTCATTCAAATAAAACAAATAAAATGCATATGAAATATTCAAAAATTTAGAAATAGAAAGACAAGTGTGAGCAAGACACAGAGAACAGCAGGTGTGACACCTGGCCCCGTTCCCAGAAGGCCAGGTTAGCTGGTTAGCTGGGGCAATAGCAAAGTGATAAGGGGCTGGATGGACGGTGACACACCTTGTGGAGCACACGCACTACGGTGCCCGAGGGTCCATGTTCAAGCCCCCAGTCCCCACCTGCAGGAGGGAACAGCATGAGTGATATTTATCTCTTGTCCTCACATCTATATTAAAATAACAAAGGCTAGAAAAACCCTGCCATGGTGGGAGTGTGTAGGCACTGAGCCCCAATGATAACCCTGGAGGCAAAAACAAACAAACCACAAGAAAAACATGAAAAGCAAGACAAACAAACAAACAAACAAACTGTGGGGCCAGCAAATAACTGAGCTTGGGGCACGCACTCCTGAGCTTCCCAGTCTGATCCCTGGTATTACAGGCATGGGGGGGTGCTCTGCTCTCCCCCTCCCTCTCCCTCTTTCTCTCTCCCTCTCTCTGTCCCTCTCTCCTCTCACATGTGACGCTCTCTGATCTATCATAAGGAAAGGAACGAAAATAAATAAGTGAACAGAAACCAGGTGTGGATGTAGAGTGGGGGGAGTCCTCCCGTTTCTGTGGCCAGGCAGAAGGGACCTGTCTGCGCAGGTGTGGGAATGAGACGGAACAGTCCGAGTTTCGTTTTCGGAAGTGATTTACTCGTAGAGATATATGTCAGGGGAAAAGGCATCGACATACAGCTGGCAGCAGTAAGTAAGGCAAATCGGCAAGCAGTTCAACCACACGGGGGTTCTCACGCCATCTACCATTTTAGTTGGGGGGCGGGGGCTGGTTTCAAAGCAGCTTGTGGAGACCTGACTGGGCAGAGTCAAGTCACAGACATGAGTAAACACGCTGTGTTTCCAGTTTGTGATTTGGACTTGCTCCCTTTCCCAGAGGGATGTGTGTTTCTTCAAAGTTGGTAACTGCTGGACAGCACCATCCAAGCATCTAAAATGTTTGTGTTCTTTGTGTGCAGGTTGGGGCCAGGAGGCCAAGCCGTGCCGGGAATGGCCCCTTGGAGAGAAGACACTGACATGGAAAACAGAAACAAAAATCTGGAAGAGACGGAGTCAGAGGTGCCCAGATACAGGTGGGGGATTTCTGGGCCCCTGCCCGGGAGGTAAGCGGTTTTCGGTTTTTTTGGTCGGCAAAATGTGTAAGAGTGTAACTTCCTTGATGCCTTTTGAGTGTAAAAGAGTGTAGCTGCCTCCTCCCGAGGCCAGAGCCTTCAGGAGTGGCCCAGGTCTACGCCCCTCTGGCACTCGGTCTCCTTCCTGGGTCTGATTCTGCTGGTCCTATCGACAACAACAACCCATCCAGGGTTATCGCTGGGGCTCAGTGCTGGCACTAGGAATCCACTGCTCCTGGTGGCCACTTTTTCCATGTTGTTGGCTAGGACAGAGAGAAATTGAGAGAGGAGGGGGAGGTAGAGAGGTTGAGAGAGAGAGAGAGAGAGAGACCTACAAGCCTGCTTCACCCCACCCCCCTGCAGGTGGGGAGTATGGAGGGGGCTCAAACCTGGATCCTTGAGCTTACTACTATGTGTCCTTAACCGGTGCGCCACAGCCGGCCCTGGAACACATCAATCTTACTGTACTGGGCGTGGGAGGTCCAGTCCCCCTGCCAAGGCCTGTTTGAATGTAGCCACATAACTTTTTCTAGTCCGCTGAACAACTGTGAATGCCCTGGTACCACATAAGGCGTGAGTGGCCAGCTCACGGCAGAACATATTTCATCTATATCCCAGGGCCAGGGTTTGAATCCCAGCCTTGCCCCAGAAAAAACTGTGATCCCGCAGGTGAGTCACTGAAGGGTTCTGTGCCTCAGTTTCCCCATTTGCGCACCAAGCAGAGTGACGACCACACTGCTGGCTCCTGTTGCAGCTGTGAGGATGAAAGGGGTTAATCCCAGACTGACTGAGGAAGGCCCTGGGGAGCCAACTCCCAGGGGAGGGGGACAGACGTGCTGGGACCTGCTGGGGGGGGGCTGCGGGGGGAGAGGTAATGAGCAGGTGGGGCCGGTGTGCAGACCGTGCTCTGAGCTCAGCGTCTGCTGTGTGGAAATGGCCGGGCCAGGTTTGGGGGGCCACTCTGCTGCTGAGCGGCTACTGCTGCTACTGCTGCTGCCCCTGGCTCAGGCAGAGGGTCCTCTGATGTTCGTGGCTGTGGTGAGCTATGCCCCCTCGCCCTCCCCGGACCCCTGCCCCCCAGGACAGCCCTGTCACCGGTCCCCTCCTCAGGTCTTCCGCCATGGTGACCGGGCCCCGCTGGCCTCCTACCCCACGGACCCGCACAAGGAGGCCGTCTCAGACCTGTGGCCACGTGGCCTGGGCCAGCTGACCGGGGTGAGCCGCAGGGTGTGAGGGTGAAGGGGAGGGGTGCCCAGGGAGAGGTCCTGAAGCTGGTTCTGTACCCAGGAGGGTGTCCGCCAACAGCTGGAGCTGGGCCGCTTCCTGAGGAGCCGCTACGAGCACTTCCTGAGCCCCGAGTTCCGGCGGGAAGAGGTACTGACCCTCCCACCTCTGACCCCCAGGGGCCCACTGCTCCCTGGGCTTCCACCACCGCTGGCCTCTCCTCCTCTTCCTTCTCCCTGGGTCTGGCATCTGCCCTGTGTCAACACTTGTTGACCTCTGACCCTTCTTTTTGTTTTAAGTTATTTATTTATTTTCCCTTTTGTTGCCCTTGTTGTTTATTATTGTTGTTGTTGTTATTGTTGTTGTCGTTGTTGGATAGGACAGAGAGAAATGGAGAGAGGAGGGGCAGACAGAGAGGGGGAGAGAAAGACAGACACCTGCAGACCTGCTTCACCGCCTATGAAGCGACTCCCCTGCAGGTGAGGAGCCGGGTACTCGAACCAGGATCCTTACACCGGCCCTTGCACTTTGTGCCACGTGCACTTAACCCACTGGGCTCCCACCGACTCCCCCCCTGACCCTTCTTAACCCGAGCCGTGTCTTGACCTCTGACGCCCAGCAGCATGTGGATTTGCCTTTCTGGTCCCCACATGTCGTCTGACTCCCACTCGACCTTCTGGTCTCTGACCTCGGACCCTCCAAGTTGTCCAACTTCATCTCCCACCCAAGTTGACTTGACCCTCCCGTCTGCCAGCCTTTGACCTCTACCGGGTCTGCTCCTCTGTGGTCTGACAGCACCCCACCACACACCATTTGCATCGTTTTTCCTGCCTCCTAAGGGGCAAGTACCGAGCTCTGGTCCCCTGGAGTCCAACCTGCCCTCCTCACCCTGACCTGCACCCCTCAGCTGCCCTGATAACCTTTCCCCGACAGAACCCGAGCCGTAGACACGCCTGCCCAACCTCTGACCTTCAGCCCGGCTCTCCTTATATTGACCTCTGACCCTTGATCCCCACCCACCACGACAGTGACCTGACCTTCATGACCTTGAACCGAGCCCGCGGCTGTCCTGTGACCCTGTTGCCACCCCGCCCCCCAGGTGTATGTCCGCAGCACCGACTTTGACAGGACCCTGGAGAGCGCCCAGGCCAACCTGGCGGGGCTGTTCCCCGAGTCCGCCCCGGGGCGCCCCGAGGCCGCCTGGAGGCCCATCCCGGTGCACACGGTGCCCGTCGCGGAGGATAAGGTCAGGGGGGGTCGGGGGCGGGCTGGGAGACAGGACCTGACCAACACGCAGCCCAACACCCCCCACCCACAGCCGTCATCTCTGAGCCTCAGTTTCCCCCCAGCTGCTGAGGTTCCCCACGCGCAGCTGCCCCCGATACCGCGAGCTGCTGCGGGAGGCGACAGAGGCCACCGAGTACCAGACTGCGCTGGAGGGCTGGACGGTGAGGGGCGGGGCCTGGAGGGCCAGAGGGGCGGGGCCTGGGTATGAGGGCGTGGTCTTCAGGCGGGGCGGGGCCTGCGGGGGCGTGGCCTACGAGAAGGGGTGCGGCCTGATCTGTGAGTGGGAGCAAGACCTGCAGTGTGGGATGTATGCGGCCTGTGGAGTCAGGACAGGGCGGGATCTATGGGGTTGCACTACGAATAGAGCAGGGGGGTGGCCCTTTAGGACTGGACTGAATAAGGGATGGGAGAGAGGCAGAGAATCTTGGAGGGCAGAATGGGCTAGGGTCTGAGGGGCGGAGCTGGTGGGCGGAGCCTGCAGGTGGACGCCAGGTATGTTATATTCACAAACCCTGTGTATCCACTCAGGTCCTAAAAGGAAAAATAGTTTGACATATTTTTTAAATATTTATTTATTTATTTTCCCTTTTGTTGTCCTTGGTTTTATTGTTGTAGTTATTATTATTGTTATGATTGATGTCGCTGTTGGATAGGACAGAGAGAAATGGAGAGAGGAGGGGAAGACAGAGAGGAGGAGAGAAAGACAGACACCTGCAGACCTGCTTCACCGCCTGGGAAGCGACTCCGCTGCAGGTGGGGAGCTGGGGGCTCGAACCGGGATCCTGACGCCGGTCCTTGTGCTTTGTGCCAGGTGTGCTTAACATGCTGCGCCACCGCCCGACTCCCGAGTTTGAAATATTTTTTGAGAGAGTGAGAGAATCCAGTTCAGTTCTGACGCATATAAATAAGTGCCAGGAACTGAACCTGGAGCCTGTGGTGTGCAAGCTTTGTACTCACCCTGAGCTATCTCCCTGCCGCCTTCCCCTTCCAGGACTTTCTTATTCGCCTGGAGAACTTTACTGGGTTGTCGCTGGTGGGGGAGCCGCTCCGCAAGGCCTGGAAGGTTCTGGACACGCTCATTTGCCAGGTGGGTATACCCCACCCGCTCGGCCAAGCAGAAAGGGGCACCTGGGTTCAGGGCCCAGTTTTGCCACTCACTACCTCCTGCGAGCAAGTCACATAGTCTGCAGTGCCTCAGTTTCCCCAGCTGCACACCCCTATCCAGCCCTCCCGTGGCTGCTGTGGAGATCAGAATGGGTCGGCCTACGTGGTGCACTTACAACAGCGCTCAGTGTGCAGGGGGACTGCAGGGAGGTCGAGTCCAGGTGCCTCCACTCAACCTCTGCATCACAAAGTCCCTAGGCCAGCAGGTGGCCTGAAAGGGACACTCGTCACAGCCCTTACTGACCCACTGACAGAGTCTAACTGCTCTGTGACAACTAAGCGTGAGTGTGAGCATGAGGGAGGAAACCCCTCCAGCTCCAAGGGCTCTTCCCAGCCTTTGGGGGCTTTGGAACTATAATCACTCCATCTGTCAAGGGTTTTTTCTCTTTCTTTCTTTCTTTCTTTCTTTTTTTTTTTTTTAATCAGAGCCCGGCTCAGTTCTGTCTCAGTCCTGGGGACTGAACCTGGTACTTCAGGGACTCAGACTTCAAGTCTTTGCATCACCGTCATGATATCTTCCCCACTCACCGCTGGTCAGCTCATAATAGCTGCTGGGCTGGTTAGGCTGCTTCCCTGGTCAGCAAGAGTTGTTGCCTTCAAGTCACCCCTTGCTGGACTGGAGGAAATTTCAGTGTATCATGCCCTCTCTCCCTCTTTCTTTCTTTCTTTTGTTGCTGCCAGATGTTCACTGTTCTGGATCTTTTTCAGACAGAGCCAGTGGGACACACACACACACACACACACACACCAGCACTGAAGTTTCTCCAATGCAGGAGGCTGGGCTCGAACCTTTGTCACATACAAAGCAAAGCAGGGTATCATCCATGTGAGCTAGTTCATCAACCCTTGTGTCTTCTTATCTGACAAAGCCAAGCTTTGAACAGGGAGGCCCTGCTGGTGGTATAAATCAATCAGTCAATAAATAGCAGTAGTGGTAGTAGCTGGGAGGTGGCATAGTGGCAAAACTTCTTAAAAATATTTATTTATTCGGGCAGAGGGTAGAGAGCATAATGGTTATGCAAACGGACTCTCATGCCTGAGGCTCCAAAGTCCCAGGTTCAATCCCCTGCACCACCATAAGCCAGAGCTAAGCAGTGGCCTGCTATAAAAAAAAAAAAATCACTCTGGGTAGAGACAGAGAAATTGAGAGGGAAAGGGGAGATAGAGGGAGGCACCTGCAGCCCTGATTCACAGCTCATGAAACTTCCCCCTGCATGTGGGGAGTGGGGACTTGAACCCGAGTCCTTATGCATGGTAACATATGCGCCCAAGCAGATGTGCCACTGCCTGGCCCTAGTGGTAAGACTACTGATTTGTAGGCATGACATCCCAGCTGTGATCCCTGCCACCACATATGCCGGAGGACTGAACTGGCCTCTCTTTCTCCCTTTTTCTTTTTTTACCAGAGCACTGCTCAGCTCTGGCTTATGAACCTGAGACTTCAGAGCCTCAGGCATGAGAGTCGCTTTGCATAACCATTATGCTATCTACCTCTGCCCTCTTTCTTTGGATAAATAAAATTAATCTTTAAAATCATCATCTAGGGAGCCGGGCAGTAGCACAGCGGGTTAAGTGCATGTAGTACCAAGTGCAAGGACCAGTGTAAGGATCCTGGATCGAGCCCCCCCCCCCCCCCGCAGGGGAGTCACTTCACAGGTGGTGAAACAGGTCTGCAGGTGTCTGTTCTTTCTCTCCGTCTTCCCTTCCTCTCCATTTCTCTTTTTCCTATCTAACAGCAACATCAATAACAACAACAATAAAAAACAAGGGCAACAAAAGGGAAAATAAATGAAAATTAAAAAAAAAAATCATCATCTAGGCCAGGTGGTGCACAAGGACCCAGGTTCAAGCCCCTGGTCCCCATCTGCAGGGGGAAAGCTTCACGAGTGGTGAAGCAGGGCTGCAGGTGAGTCTCCTTCCAGCTTCCCTTCCCCTTTCAATTTCTCTGTCTCCATCTAATAATACAAAGAAATAAAATATTGAAGAATTAAAATCAAATCGTCATCATCACTGTTGCCCACACAGTGACTTTATTATCTTTATTTATTGGATACAGACAGCCAGAAATTGAGAGGGGAGGGAGAAGAGAGAGAGAGAGACAGACACCTGCAGCTGTTTCAGCACTTGTGAAGCTTTCCCCCTGCAGGTGGGGACCGAGGTCTTGAACCTGGGTCCTTGCGCACTGTCATGTGTGCGCTCAACCAGTTGCACCACCGCAGGACCCCACACGGTAAATTTCTGATCAGGGGTGAGCGGGAGGACCACAGAGCAGGGGG
Source organism: Erinaceus europaeus (assembly GCF_950295315.1). Taxonomy (NCBI): domain Eukaryota; kingdom Metazoa; phylum Chordata; class Mammalia; order Eulipotyphla; family Erinaceidae; genus Erinaceus; species Erinaceus europaeus. The sequence goes on from NC_080163.1 coordinate 5,016,259, forward strand.
AGGTTATGGGGGCCAGGGACACCTCAGGCTGTCCTCTCCATCTCTCTGCCTACCCCCAGGAAGCCCATGGTCTCCCCCGCCCAGCCTGGGCTTCCCCGGATGTCCTGCGGACGCTCGCCCAGATCTCAGCACTGGATATCGGGGCCCATGTAGGCCCGCCCCATGCGGCAGAGAAGGCCCAGCTGTCAGGGGGTGAGGCATGCTGGGGGGTGGTGGTGGGGGGCCAGCATCTTCACCCCCCCAAACCCTCAACACTGCTCTCACCCTCACAGGGATCTTGCTGGATGCCATCCTCACCAACTTCTCCCGGGTGCAGCGTTTGGGGCTGCCCCTCAAGATGGTCATGTACTCGGCCGTGAGTCTTTGGATGAATGGATGGATGGGTGGAAGGAGGGAGGCAGAGGCGGGCAGTAGGGGAGAAGATTTGGCTTTTCTGGAAGGACAGGCTGCTAATTTCAGTTGCCCACACTGGGGACTGTTTTGAGCCTGCCTGTTCCCGGCGGGCCTGTCTCTGGAGACCCTCGTTCTCAGGGGTCATCTGGGTGTTGGCTGGGGGGAGCCTCAGGAGTCTGTCTCAGCCCTGGCTCCCCCGCAGCACGACAGCACCCTGCTGGCCCTCCAGGGTGCCCTGGGCCTCTACGACAGCCACATGCCACCCTATGCCGCCTGCCTGGGCTTCGAGTTCCGGAGACGCCAGGGGGACCTGGGGGACCGTGGAGGGTGAGGGGCCTAGTGATAACTTTGCGTGGGGTGACCTTATGGGGTTGGGGGGCTGGTGGGTCGCAGCCCTTCTCATCGTCTGTGGTGGGGTGATGGGGAAGGAGGTGAGTTCCCCTGACCCCTCCCCTCTGCCCCCAGGAACGTCTCTGTGTCTCTCTTCTATCGTAACGACTCTGCGGGCCGGCCCCTGCCCCTCAGCCTCCCCGGCTGTCCCAGCCCCTGCCCGCTGGGCCGCTTCCACCAGCTGACTGCCCCGGCCCGGCCGCCGGAGCATGGCATTCCCTGCCACAGCCTGCGGGAGCCTGCCAGGCACGCAGGTGGAGGCCCTGGGCGCTGGGGGGTGGAGGGAGGGCGGGTGCAGGATGCAGGCCCCCAGCCTTGACGCTTGTCTGTCTTCTTCCTCAGCGGCAGCGGTGCCACTGCTGGCTGGGACTGTGGCGGTGCTGGCAGCGCTCAGCCTGGGCCTGGGGGTCCTGGCCTGGAGGCCAGGCTGCTTGCGTGCCTGGGGGGGACCTGTATGAGCCCCACCTCCACCCCCAGCAGGGTGACACTGGAACACAACATGCAGTCCACCCCCCAGCCCAGCGTCCTGATTACTGTGTGGTCGGGTCCTGGCACGTGCTGAGCAGAGGGAGGGGGCGGGGCTCTTCCCAGGTGGGCTTTTTGATTCACACTTGACTCCTCTTTCTCCAGAGTACTGCTCAGCTCTGGCAGATGGTGGTGGTGGGGGATTGAATTTGGGTCTTCAAAGTCTCAGGAACTAAGGGTCTCTGCATAACCAGTCTGCTATCTCCCCTGCTGTATCAGTGAAATATTGGCCCAGAGGTAAACTCTGTCCAGCTCTGGCTCGGAGCCTCATGGTGGGACAGTGCTAGAACGTGCAGGGCACACAGGCTGGACCTGGTTGCCCCAAACAATCAACAAGGGCGTCAGAATGCAGAGTGGAGGCCCAGCAGGGCACAGGCTGCCATGGCTGACGGAAGGCCAGCGCCCTTGGTGGCGCGCACAGGTCACATGCCTTTAGCACCTGGGGCTTCAGGCCAGGGTGGTGTGGTGCTGAGGCATCACAGGGCAGAGCGGGCGGTGCTGGTCACTCTCTCCTGCGACTCTGAGCCTGTGACTGGTGTATCAAGTGGCCGGCTCAAGTTCCTCCCCACCACACTCACAGGCTTCTGTATTTCAAAAGCAACATCACCAAGCCCCAGCCAAGAGCACTGTGGGAAGTGAGACCCCAGCCACACAGCCTGAGTTGAAGCCCGCTGCATCTTGGGGTCACTTGAGCAGCCTTCCTGGACCCTATGGGGAGGTATCCTTCTGTCACGAGTACCCAGCCGGGGGGGGGGGGGGGGGGGGCTATCCAGACCACCGAGCACTGCCTCAGCAAGGACTCCACTTTGTGCTTGGGCTAGCACTCAGGAGCCCGACCAGGAAACAGCTAGCTCACGGACCCAGGTTTGAATCTGGCCCCAACACCTTCCCCGGAGGGACACAAACATGGGTAGGAAGAGAAACCCAACGTGCAGGTGGCCCTGCTGAAAGCACATAAAAACACATCACAAGAGCAAGGTGTCCGAGATGAGACTTTAATGTGATGGCCGCACCGCGGTGAGGCCTGGTCTCAGGTGGTGCTGAACGGAGAGAGGGAGAAACATCAGACTCCGAGGGCAGCAACTCCCATCCCTACATGCACCTCTGCAGATCGGGGCCCCTCAGACCCCCGGGTGTCAAAGGTCCCGGGGGGCACCATGTCCTCAGGGGTGGTCAGAGCCCAGTGCTGGACATCACGGGGGCCCCAGGTGAAGGTCTCAGGGACCCCGAACACAGGAAGCCTGGCTGCATCCCTCCTTCTCCCCAGGCTCACGTGCGGAGCAGAGGCCCCGGGTCCAGCCCAGACGCAGGGATGCATGCCCTGGCTCCTGCACCGTGCCAGGACTCGAACCCGGGCCACGCACATGGCGGGATACTCACTCCACCCGCTACCTCTTCCTCCAGCCCCCTTGATTTATCGTAGATGTAAAGTCCACACCTCTGTTCTTACCGAGAATGTTTGGCTGGAGCCTGACTCCTAGGGCAGAGGCCTGTGGACAGAAGTTGTGGAGGGGGTTAGTGGGACACGAATCAACCTGAATTCCCTCCACCTCCTAGAGTTGGGGCCCCTCAGACCCCCGGGTGTCAAAGGTCCCGGGGGGCACCATGTCCTCAGGGGTGGTCAGAGCCCAGTGCTGGACATCACGGGGGCCCCTCTCATCGCTCATGTGTCATGCACCCCAAGAGACAGATCAGACCACAGCCCCGCCTTCTCTGCTCACCTCTGAACACAGGGGCACAAGACAAGCCCAACCAGCAGCTCTGGGGCTTCACTTCCTGATGCCGCGCGACCTTCCTGGCAGTCCTCCTTTAACACCCAGTCCCTTTTCTTCCGAAACCTTTGCACAGGTCCCGGCATCGAGGCTCTGGCCCCTCTCCTGAGACTTCAAGCTTTGTGGGGCACCATAGTTCCTTTCCTGAGGCGCCCCACACAGGGCCCTGGGCACGGTCCTGGAGTCTGTTGCTTGCTCTCAATTCTGCTGGGGGAGGGCAGACAGTCAGGCGTGGCTGTAGGTCACTGCCACCCTTGCCAGGGTCCCTGTGCCACCAGCTTCTGGGAGGGAGGATTTTCGGGAGCAGCTGCACCCCAGGAAAAGCTGCCTTCAGAGGCCCCGACCCACCCACCTCTGGATGCAGATGTGTGGCCCTCTATCTCCAGCTGTCCGGTGAGGAGCCTGGTAGGTTACAGGTGCCCAGCAGGCTGCCCTTGCCTGAGTGGGGGGGGGGTAGGGGTCCAAGCCCCCAGGTCTTCCCCACCTTACCAGCAATGCCCTCCCCTCATCTGCATCCACCCTCCACAGAAATTCTCACCTCCACTCAGGTCAAGCAGCCCCCCCCCCCCAGTAGGCAGCAGAAATGGCCAGCGAGAGCGCTAACCGTCCTGCTCTACTGCCACGCAGAGCATGGGATGCGGCTGGTTTTGGGCTAAATACTCAGTCCGGGTCTGAGATTACTTTCTGAAACACGCGCGCACCCCCAGACAAGAACAAGCTGTGACGCAAACAAAGGACGACTGGGGGAGGTGACTGTCTTCTCCAGAGTCCAGTGCTGGTGGGCGGCACTGCGGCTGTGCAAACAGACCTATGGCCCGAGGCTCCCAGGTTCAACCCTGGCAACAGGGCAAACCAGACTTCTGCTGAACGCCGAGTCCACAGTACGCCCTGATCCCCCACTTCTTTTCTTCGCCCCAGAGGGGCAATAGTCTGTCCATCATCTTCAGAACCATGGGTGGCAGAGCTGCGGCCTGAACCCAAGAACGGCCCCGCAGCTCTGGAACAAGCAGGGCCTTGCAATCAGCCGATTGTTGGAACTTAAACTTGGGACTGAGGCCCCAGGGTGGGTTCAGTTCTCACCAAGGTGGGTGGGTGGTGGTGCAGAGTCCTCACTTTAGGGAGTTGGGTGGTAGCGCAGCGGGTTAAGCGCACGTGGCGCAAAGTGCAAGGGTCAGTGTAAGGATCCCTGTTCGAGCCCCCTGGCTCCCCACCTGCAGGGGAGTCGCTTCACAGGCGGTGAAGCAGATCTGCAGGTGTCTTTCCCTTCCTCTCGATTTCTCTGTCCTATGCAGCAAGGACAGCAATAACAATAAACAAGGGCAACAAAAGGGAAAAATAGCCTCCAGGGGCAGTGGATTCCTAGTGCAGGCACCGAGCCCCAACAAAAACCCTGGCGATAAAAACCAAAACCAGCAAAGTCCTCGCCAGCAGAGGGAGGGGCTCCCGGGTGGAGACAGAGAAATGAGCAGCAGGGTCCTCAGAGGTGATCAGAACCCAGATCCCCAGCACGGCCGCGGGGAGGGGCTGCCCCACAGCCAGCACCCAGCACCGCCCGGCCCGTCTGGCTGCACAGATGCCCGTCGGCGCCGGCGCACATACCTGCTGCTGGTGCTGCCCGTGAGCTCGGCGCCCCCAGCATTCTCGTTCTCATCTTGTCCGCAAGTTCTAGCTCTGCTCTGCAGTCACGCCATCCTACTTCAGCTTGGAATGTATCCGGTGTCCTTTCCTGAATTACTCTCCCACGAACTTCTCAAGTCTTGTCACTGACACGCCCTCCAGCTCTGCAGTCCTGGAGTTCCTCTGTGGACTTGCTCTCTGCAGGCTCTGCCATGATGCTAGGAGGCTGACAGGGTCTATTTCCCTGTGCAAGGTTAGGGCCAAGCAGGAGGGTGGCGCTGTGGTTACGAAAGGACAGCAGTGATGTGTCTGGAATAAAAAGCGGGGGAGGGAGGCATCCAGGACTTACAAAAAAGAAACCGGAGCCTCTTCCAGGCAGTCAGGGCGGGAGCTTGACTAGCATGCAGTTTCCAGTCTCTTGGCTGATCTGAAGCAGCAGATTAGAGAACCTGCCCTCGCTTCTTCCCTGAGACAGACGGACCGACACGCTTCTTTCTGCCTCTACCTCTGGGGTTATGTGAGACAATGCCTGGGATTTAGACGGTCTTTCCAACGCTGGCACAGGCAGGAAGCACCAGGGTGAAAAACCCCAGAAAATAAATAAAACCCCAAGACAATAAATAATAATAAAAAATATTAAATAACCCCCCAAGCTGCCTGCCTCAAGTCCGAGAGCCCAGTTCCATGTCCCGCACCACCTTCTGCGGAGGGAAGAGGCTCTTTGTCTCCTGTACTGATGCGGCCAGGGCGCAGTGCCTCCACAGCCACTTTCCCCCCTTTCCAACCGCAGACAGACAGGCCGCGGGAGTCGCAGCGGGTTAAGCGCACGTGGCGCAAAGCGCAAGGACCAGTGGACGGATCCCGGTTCGAGCCCCCCGGCAGGCGGTAAAGCAGGTGTCTGTCTTTCTCTCCCGTCTTCCCCTCCTCTCTCCATGTCTCTGTCCTATCCAACAACGATGACATCAATAACAATAATAATTACAACAACAACAACAACAAAAAGACCATAAGAGCAACAAAAGGGAAATAAATGGTTGGTGTCTCTCTGCCTCTATCCAATAATAAATAGAAAGACATGCCGCCCGCCTCCCTGCACCGGGGAGACAGCACAGCGGTTATGTCGAGAGACCACGCAGTTGCGCTTTCATGCCCGACACTCCCAAGACTCCAGGTTCAATCCCAAGCACCAGCTTGAACCAGGAGAGTAGTGTTCTGGTTAAAGCAAAAAAAAAAAAAAAAAAGACTCGGGCGGTAGCGCAGCGGGTTAAGCGCACGTGGCGCAAAGCGCAGGGACCGGCCTAAGGATCCCGGTTCAAGCCCCCGGCTCCCCACCTGCAGGGGAGTCACTTCACAAGCGGTGAAGCAGGTCTGCAGGTGTCTGTCTTTCCCCATCTCTCTCCATTTCTCTCTGTCCTGTCCAACAACGACGATACCAACAATAATGACTACAGTAATAAAAAACAAGGGCAAAGAAGGAAATAAACATTAAAACAAGAGGAAAAAAAAAAAAAGAGGTTGCGTTCTCTGCCGAGGTGGGCCTGCCCACATGTCAGTGAGTGGCCCTGTCCCTTTCTCAGGGCCCACGTGTGCTCCGATGGGTGTTCGCAGTCTCTCCCAACCGAGTTTAAAAGGAACGACAGACACACAAGACAGACGAACAGGCGAGACGCTGTGAGTGCCCCCAAATGTTAGGAGATGGGGAGGGGTTCTTCTGCACTGTGACTGTTCTAGCGGACGGCGCTCAGCCCCCCGGAAACCCAACTATTCAAAGGAGAAAAACATTCACTGTCGCCCCCCCGGCAAGATGGCGGCGCCCGCCACGTGGGCGGCAGCGATGGCGCAGCGGGCGCCGAACAGGCAGAGGCGGGCGGGTCCCGGCGCGTCCAACAAGCTCCGGTCCGGCCTGTCCACGCAACCAAACACTCGCCCCACTGCCACCCCGAGCTCCCCCGTAACCGCACAGAAAAGCAACCGCAAGAACCACTCACCCGCAAGTCTGCCTTCCGAAGATTCCCGCCGCGCCCCGCGTGTGGTTTTTATAGCGCGCGCCGCTCGCGAGGCCCCCGCCTCGCCCCGCCCCGAGCCGTCCAGCGCGAACGCCGGTGTCAGAAACAGTTCTCGGACCCTTACGGAAGGGAATGATATCCGTATCCGGTAGGATCGTCCCAAAAAGAAGACGAGATGTTGTGGGTGAAGGCGGAGAAAAGAGATCAAGGAGATGCGTGGCCCGTTCTCTGGTCATATGGACAGGCATTGCAGCAGACAGAACCCATAGATGGCCGTGCCGAGGAAGGACCCGGTGCTAGGGGTGGGCGGGGCCGGAAGGGAAGCGACGGGCTGTGCGGGTGGGGCGCTCGGGGCTGTAGGGGCGGGGCCAGCGCGGAGATTGACAGGAAGCTGTTCTGGGAAGCGTGCAGGTGGCTCAGAGCTGGACGTTGAGTCTGTGTCCGTGCGTGGGGTGTGGGGGCAGCGGCTGGGCGCTGGGGGTGGAGGCCCCGGGGTGCACTCCTGGCACAGAATTTGCTCTAGGGCACGGGTAGATAGCATAATGGTTATGCAAAGAGACTCTCGTGCCTGAGGCTCCAAAGTCCCAGGTTCAATCCCCTGCCCCATCATAAAGCTGAGCAATGCTCTGGTTAAAAAAAGAAAGGTTTGCTCTGGACGTGAGGTTCATCTCTGTTTAGATGTTCGAAGACTCGGAGTCTCAACCTGTTAACTGAAAGACAGAACTACTTAGATTTTAGGCGACTTTCTTGAAGAATCAAACAAATGTTTTAAAAATGATTTTATTTGATAAGACAGAGATCAGTTGAGGGAGGAAGGAGGAGATAAAGAGGGAGACAGACGCTGCGCGTGGAGGTAAATAGCATAATGGTTATGCCAAGAGACTCTCATGCCTGAGGTTCCAAGGTCCCAAGTCCCAGGTTCAATCCCCAGCACCACCATAAGCCAGAGCTGAGGCAGTGCTCTGGTAAAACAAACAAACAAACAAACAAACAACATTGCAACACTGCTTCACCACTAGTGAAGCTCCCCCACCCCCCCAACCCCCCGCAGGTAGAGACTGGGGACTTGAACTCTGGTCCTTGGACATGGTAATATGTGTACTCAACTGGGTGTGGAACACCGGGACGGTCGTCACGTTGCTCTGAGAGGACTGGGTCAGAGACCTGGTGCAGAGACCTTGCTACACAGTGTGTGCCCAAAGCGGGATCACTGTAAATGTTCTTAGGATTCCTGCCAAGTCGTGAGGCAGATGCCCTGCATCTATCATGCTGTTCGCCATATACTTAGGGAGGTAGTTAAGCTTACTTTCCATTCTGTTAGCCAGTTTTGGGAACTGAGAGTTGAGTGTCAGGGACTGTTCTTTGTGTGTCGTTGGCTGTTGTTGTTCACATCTCGGGGGTCCCTGTGTCCCAGCTCCTTCACAGAGTCTGGAAATTTTGGATGGCAGCATCTTCACAGAGCTGGGCATATGTGTCCAAGACTGCTTCAGACTGACTTATTTGACAATTCATGGATTCTTTATATGCCTGGAGACCTTGACAGCCTTTTGACTGACATCATTGTAAAAAAAAGGGGGGGGGGCGGGTGGTAGCGCAGTGGGGTAAGCTCACATGGCGCAAAACGCAAGGACCAGTTTAAGGATCCTTGTTCGAGCCCCCAGCTCCCCACCTGCAGGGGGGTCGCTTCACAGGCGGTGAAGCAGGTCTGCAGGTGTCTGTTTTTCTCTCCCCCCTCTGTCTTCCCCTCCTCTCTTGATTTCTCTCTGCCTATCCAAGAACAACAATAACAACAACAATAATAACCACAACAATGATAAACAACAAGGGCAACAAAAGGAAAAGAAATGGCCTCCAGGAGCAGTGGATTCATAGTGCTGGCACTGCCAGCCATAATCTTGGAGGCAAAACAAAAAAGATTTTGACCCAAGTGGTGGCACAGTGGCTGTGGGCTTTCGAGCATGAGGTGTGGAATTCAGCTCCCAGCATTGCCTGTACCAGAATAATGCTCTGATTCTCTCCTCTCTCATAAATAAATATTTAACAGTTTATTATTATTGTATTTATTAATGTATCTTTAGTGCCACGTGGGGCTCGGTGCTGGTGCTATGAATCCTTGGCTCATGGTAGCCATCTCACCCCCCCCCCCATTTTTACTAGATAGGACAGAGAGAAATTGAGAGCGGATAGGGAGTTCGAGAGGGAGAGAAAGATAGACACTTGTATATCTGCTTCACTACTTGCGAAGCGAACCCCCTGCAGGTGAGGAGTGGGGGCTTGAACGCGGGACCTTATGCTGGGTAATATGTGTGCTTAACTGGGCACGCCGCTGTCTGGCCCCCTGTTTATTTGTTTATTTATTGGATAGAGATAGTCAGAAGGCAAGAGGGAAGGGGGAGATAGAAGGAAGAGAGAAAAGAGAGACACCCGTGGAACAGCTTCAGCACTTGCAAAGCTTTCCCCGTGCAGGTGGGAATCAGGCTCCAACCCAGGTCAGTGTAACTGTGCCATGTGTGCTTAGCCAGGTGTGCCACCACCTGGCCCCGGGGGTATTTTAAAAAATTTCAAAGATTAAAAAATAAGCTTCGGGAGCGGGGCGGTAGCGCAGCAGGTTAAGCGCAGGTGGCGCAAAGCACAAGGACCGGGGTAAGGATCTCGGTTCGAGCCCCCGCTCCCCACCTTCAGGGGAGTCGCTTCACAGGCGGTGAAGCAGGTCTGCAGGTGTCTGTCTTTCTCTCCTGTCTCTGTCTTCCCCTCCTCTCTCCATTTCTCTCTGTCCTATCCAACAACGATGATTGACATCAAAAACTACAACAGCAATAAAAAGACAACAAGGGCAACAAAAGGGAAAATAAATAAATAAAAAAATAAAATAAAAATAAAAATAAAAAGAAGAAAGTGTTTTTTTTTTTTAAAGCTTCTTCTCCAAACCTGTCATCACTGTCAACAACTTGGTGTGGACATTGGTCTTTATGAAAATGTACACACACACACACACACACACACACACACACACGTTGTGGCTAAATATGCTTTCTCTTCACTCCAGTTTGTCCCATAAGCGGTCTGCCCACGTTCATATATGTAAAGTGACCTCATTCCTTGAACAAATGGTAAGGTAGAACTGGACAATAGCCCACTAGTTTCGGGGTGTCTCTCTCCTTCTCCGGCAGGGTGTCCTCCAGGGAAAAGGTAACGGGCTGGTTCTTTCTCACTCACGACAGGGGTGACACGAAGTAAAAGACACCAGGGGACTCTTAGCGTGAATCTAGAATCTGAGTCCTTGAGTCCCAGAATCCTAGAGTCCGTTTATTAGCAAAATTGACATGAGTTAAATAGAAAAGCAATGGAGGTAATTATTGTTGCAATATGACAGAAATTACAGGTTTCTTAACAGTCAGCATGCCCCTAAGGTAGGGGGCTGGTATGACAGGAATTGATGAGATACAAGACAGTTATTTTCCATAACACAAGAAACTTAATTATCCAAAGGTATTTGAGAGAAGCATAGGGGTTAAACCCGTAGGGTGAGACAGAGAGAAGATGGATATCAAAAGGCCATAGAGTTTGGCATTTCTCTTGTCTGGGGTCTGAGGTGTGTGATGAAGTGTGTGATAAGGTGTGTTCTTCTGTGATCAGAAGGTGACTTTGAATGAGTGAATCTGCGGCCATGTGGCCTGCGGTTAATGGAGGGAAGCACTGGGGTATCTGTGGGCCTGAGAGTCAAGAAGGAAAGAACCAAGTCTGAGTTTCCCCCCTTATGCTCACCTCGGTTGAGAGAGCCTCACCAAGAGGTTATCGTCTCAGACCTCCATCCAAAGATGGGGGTGGTTCTCCCTAAGCTCTATCAGGCTCACACATGGTCCCAACACACTGGGAAGGGCGTGTACCTCACACTTAGTGTAGGACTGAACCCAGGCACCAGGGGTGCTGTCCTGTGGTGTCTCTCTCTCTCTGTGTCTATCTCAATGGAAAAGCAGCCCGGTGTGGTGAGGCTGGTCTGAGGCTTGGGCTCTCTGAGAGTAAGAGTGGGGAAAGCACAGAGGTGGTGCACTGGACTCTCCTGCCTGAGGCCCCAGAGGTCCCCAGGTTCAACCCCCAGCACCAATAAGCCAGAGCTGAGCAGGCCTCTCTGCTCTCTGTCTTACTCTTTCATTAATAGAAATAAAATAAAATGTTTAAAAAGTATTTAGTGTTTATTAGAGATAGAGAGAAAACAAGAGGGAAAGAGAGGGAAAGACAGCTGAAGCCCTGCTGCACTGCTTATAAAGCTTCCCCCCTGCAGGTGGAGACCTGGGGTTTGAACCTAGGTCCTTGTGCATTTAATCAGGTCCCCAGCCCCCCCAAATCTTTGAAAATGTGAAAGAGCAGCTTTCTCTTGGGGAAAAGAGACAGAAGGTGGCCACCGAAACTGTTGGAAACAGCAGGCCGTCAGGTCCAGGTGCAGGAACAGCTGTCTCTGGGGCGGGAATCATTGAGGTCAGAGCAGTAAGGGACAAGATGCCAGAGAGGGGACTCAGCAGTCGGGTGTGTGACTTTGGCATGACATCCTGCTTCACTCCCAACACCACAGAGGACCATGGGTGCAATCAAGTCAATAGGAACCTATTATTATAAATATTAAATAGCGTAGGAGCCAGAACAGAGCCCTGGGGGAGGCCACTTGAGACAAGTCTCCATCTGCTAGACTTGTCACCCAGATGCACCCAGAATCTTCTGTTTTGGAGAAGAAACGATATAGTGTTGGCCACCCATAGAGGCAGGCATCTTGAGATCTTGACCAGGAGACCATGGTGCCAGACTGTGTCATAGGCTGCTGTGAGATCAGCAAAGACAGCACCCATCTTTAAATTCTTCTGGAATGCATTTTCAATGTAAGTTGAGAGGGCCAGGGCTTGTTCGCAGGTAGATCTTCCTGGGCGGAAACCAGCTTGGGCGGGTGATAGGAATTTCTCTGTAAGAGGAGAAATACGTGACAGAAGCAGCCTCTCAAGGAGTTTGTAACACATGGAGAGGAGAGAAATTGGTCTATAGCTGGCGGCCAGTGTTGGGTCTTTCTTTGGTTTCAAAACCGCTATAATCTTCGCACGACGCCAAACTTTGGGCATAGACTCAGATTCCAAGATGTGGGACAGGAATGAAGCGAGCCACTTCTTTGCCGTGGGGCCCAGGTTAAGAATGAGTTCTGGGGTGATGTTATCATAGCCAGCAGCTGTTCCCGGTTTAACCCTCTTCAAAGTGTCTTCCAGTTCAGACAGTGTAAAGGGAGAGATTTTTGGAGATGGACAAGATAACCGGAAGTGGGATGACCACTCATGGGAAATTTCTCTTTTCCAGACTGGGTCGATCTTAGCACATCCAACTTGAGTTAGGTGACTGGCCACTGAGTTTGGAGATACGGGAGGATGGGAGATGGGAGGGGGTTGGCTACCGGCACCCAGTCTGTGAAGAAGCTTCCAGGCCTTCCTACTTGAGTGGGTGAAGTTCAGACTTGGCGTGCTGCATCCAGGGAGGCAATGAGATGGTCAGCCACATCTGGGTCTCCCAACTCATCATACTGCTTTAGTAGTTGCTCGCATTCAGCATCAAGACAAGGCGTATAGTTAGCACGTCTCCCACGAGGAATGGCTTGGGAAGCTGCTTTGAAGATGGCTTGGCAGAAGCGCCTGTAGGAATCTTCAGAGGGGATAGAGTTAATTGGAATTGCAGGAATAGATTTGTTGGTGAGATCACTGAACAGACACCAGTTTGCTTTCCGAAAGTTCCATCTTAGTTTCTCCGAGCACAGAATCAGTGGGAGCTGGAGACCAATGTGGATGATAGCTGGGCGGTGATGACTGTGCAGGAAGATCTTGAGAACTTGTCTCGTAGCGGGAAAGGCTTGGCCGTTGACTGTGCTAATCCAGCACAGTCGGGTGACGAGTCTTTATTCCATCTAGCACTGTGAAAAGAGCCTGGCTGTTTGGGATCGTATAATAGGGAGAGGTCATTCGCTGAAGCCCAGTCAGCTAAGATAGAGCCGTCAGCACGAGTGGAGGAATATCCCCAGTCTTGGTGATGACTATTAAAGTCTCCAACGTAAACGGCTGGGTGATTCGGGCTAGGCAGGACCTCGTTATCCCATGAGGCACTGGGAGGCTTATATACGTTGACGAGCTGAATAGTTCCAATAGTAATGGAGTCGTAGAAGGTCGAAGAGGCCGTATGGTAAAAGTCCGCAAGACACGATTTGGCATAGATGGCTCGGCCATGTTTAGGATGGAGATTATAGCATATTAAATCGAATCCACTGATGGTGAATCGAGCAGCTTCATCGACTGCTATATGTGTTTCTTGTAGGCAGATAACATCTGCCTGATGCTGAATCGCCAATTGACCAATAAGATCGTGTTTGGCAAAGGACAGCCCCTCAACATTAAGTTGGAGGACTCGAAGAGCAGGACCAACAGCTTGAAAGCTGGCAGGAGCTGCTTGTTGCTGGCTTTGAAAGTGACTGGGATCCATGTGGATTCAGTCGGCTAGGAAGGATCGTCAGTTTCCCCAATGAATGGGTACTCATGAGATGCACCACGGGAAGGTCGATCCAATGCATCCCTATTTAAGGAACCTATTTAAACACACACACACACACACACACACACACACACACACACACACACGGCTGGAAGATGACTCAGGCCTTTCCATGTGTGAGGCCGTAGGTTTGAATCTCAGCACTCACGAGAGGGTACCAGGGTGCTGTGGTGTCTCCTCCTTCCTCTCTGGGATGAATGAACAGTGATATCCAGGGCACATAAGGCCCCAACCAGCAAGCAAAAGGAGGACGCCCGTCTGTTGACTGACTGGCTCCAGGCATGGCACTTCCACCAAATGCTCAGGTTTCAGACAATATCCCGGGGAGCCCAGAGCCCCACATGTGAAAGTATTTTGCCCAGCTGTGCTATCTCCCATCCCCTGGCTCTGCATTAAAACAAACAAAACAAAAATGAGGAGAGGGAGCCAGAGGTAAAAGCCAAGGATTTTATCCTCCCATTCTTTGAGTCCAAGAACTCTTATTGTTAATGTAGCTCTATCTCTGTGGTTCAGGAGGTGGTGCAGTGGATAAAGCACTGGACTTTCAAGTATGAGGTCCCGAGTTCAATTACCAGCAGCACATGTAGCAGGTTGCCAAATTGATGTCTGGTTCTTTCTCTCTCTCTCTCTTCCTAGCTTCTTCATAAATAAATAAATAAAATCTTTAAATACATATATCTATTGCCAAATGACCTGCATTTCTCTAAAAGACAACTTACATATGCGGAATCTAAAAAAGTAAATGCATCAACTTGTTTTTTTTAAGTCAGGGGCCAGCTGGTGGCGCACCTGGTTGAGCGCACATGTTACAATGCACAAAGACCTAGGTTTGAGCCCTTGGTCCCCACCTGCAGGGGAAAAGTTTTGCACGTGGTGAAGCAGGGCTGCAGATGTCTCTCTACCTCTCTTCCTTTCTATCATCCCTCCTTCCCTATTTCTGGCTGCCTCTATCCAATAAATAAATAAAGACTAAAAAAAAAAACCTATCAAAAAAAAGCCAAACTGTCCCTAAGACTTTGTGAAAATGATGGTGGTTGTCCTGGGGTGGGGTGAGCAGAGCACTGCGGTGGTGGGTACAGTGTGAACTGTGCCGTATAATCTGACGATCTTGCGAACCATTGTGAAATAAATGTAAAGCAGAGAGAATATTCTGGGGGAGACACAGATTCTTCACTTTGGGGGGGGGATTCAGAGGGAATTGCAAAAGGCCAAGTTTCTTGGGGTTTGGGTGGTGGGCTCTTGGCAGAGAAACCCGTGGCGGGAACCCAAGGAATGTCATCCCGATCCTAGACCCAGATGGCGTGGAGTGCGAGGATGGACCAGAAGTTCATGTAGTTGAGGTAGGAAAATAAACCTGGGGTGGAAGGAGGAGAACAGAGGGTGAGTCTCGTCTCCCCTTCTGTCCCCAATCATGTCCCTAAGCCCAAACTCAGCCCCCTACTGTCCTCAGCCCTTGTCACCATCAGTTCATTCATCCTCAGTTCCATTCCAAAGCTGAACTCAGCCCTTGTCCCTCCAATCTCCCCACTTTCAAACCCAAATTCAGCCTGGCCCCTGCACAGTCCTCTCGCCCACCTCTGCATTCTCTGAATTGTCCCCAGTCCCACCCAATCCAACCCACTCCAGCAGCCAGCCTGTAATCCACTATTCCCGAGAGAGAGAGAGAGAGAGAGAGAGAGAGAAGCTCTGCTTAATTTTGAAATAAGATGGCACCAGGACTCGAACCTGCAGCCTCTGGATTCTCAAGCATGTAAATCTGACATGTAAATTCTACTTCTTTTTTTTTTTTTTTTTTGCCTCCAGGATTATCGCTGAGGCTTGGTGCCGGCACTACGAATCCACTGCTTCTGGAGGCCGTTTTTCCCATTTTGTGGACCTTGTTGTGGTTGTTATTGTTATAGCTGTTGTTGCTGTTGGACAGATCAGAGAGAAATCAAGAGAGGAGGGGAAGACAGAGAGGAGAGAAAGATAGACACCTGCAGACTTGCTTCTCCACTTGTGAAGCAACCCCCCTGCAGGTGGGGACCTGGGGGCTAGAACCTGGATCCTTACATGGATCCTTGCACTTCTTGTCATGTGCGCTTAACCTGCGGCGCTACCGCCCAGCTCCGGTAAATTCTGCTTCTATCCCTCACCTCACACACGAACAGACACACACACACATACACACACACACATACACACACACACACACACACACACACACCCCAGAGCAGTGTTTGTCTCTGTCATATGATGGTGCCAGAGATTGAACCCGAGGCCCCTATTTGCATCCCACCCTGCCTGGCATCCCTGTCCACAACCCCATGCCCAGCTCTGTCTCTGCTCCCCCGACCAGCCCCAGCCCCAGCCCCAGCCCAAACCTGTCAACAGGAACAGTAAGACACCGCTCCAGGCGAGGTAGAAGCTGGGCCCCAGTTCGTGGGTCATGCCCTCCTGCAGGTAGTTCCTGGCCTGCAGCAGGTAGAACAGGATGCCCAGGATAATGCTGGTCACTGCAGGAGGACAGGAGTTAGGTGGCGGGACTTCCAGGGGTGACACCCCCTTCCCCAGACCCTGTAGGACCCCCCCCCCACTTTCCTTCACCTTTGTGAACCTTTGCTCACCAGCAGGAGGTTACAGTAAAGCCTTGGTGGGTAGGGAAGGAGGGCGCGCACTGGACACGCACATGCTACGGTGGTTAAGAATATGGGTTCGGGCCCTGAGGTCCCCACAGCTAGTGGTGAAGCAGAGCTGCGGGCAGCCCTCTCCCTCTCCCATCCTTCTGTATCTTCCCTTTTCTGCTCAATATCTCTATTTCTATTGAAAATAAATTCTTGTGGCGATAGATAGATTAATGGTTCTGCAAAGAGACTCTCTCAAGTCCTGGGTTCAATCCCCTGCACACCATAAACTGATCAGTTCACTGGTTAAAAATAAATTAAGGGGGCCGGGTGGTAGCGCAGCGGGCTAAGGGCACATGGTGCAAAGCGCAAGGATTGGCTCAAGGATCCAGGTTCGAGCCACAGGCTCCCCACCTGCGGGGGGGGGGGGGGTCGCTTCATAAGCGGTGAAGCAGATCTGCAGGTATTTAACTTTCTCTCTCCTTCTCTGTCTCCCCTCCTCTCTCGATTTCTCTCTGTCCTATCCAACAACAGTGACAGCAATGGCAACAATAATAATAACCACAACGATAAACAACAAGGGCAAGAAAACGGGGGAAAAGTGGCCTCCAGGAGCAGTGGATTCGTAGTGCAGACACCAAGCCCCAGAGATAACCCTGGTGGAAAAATAAATAAATAAAATAAAAATAAACAGTAAAGTGCTTGGCCTGGAACCAGGCAGTGATGGCTAGAGTCGCCAGTGCCCTTGTGCTGCCCTTGTCGCCCCGCCTTCTGGCCTCTCCATCTCTGCCTAGGCTGGACCTTTGGCAGGTCAGGAAGCGGTGGACAAGGGACTCAGCCCTTGGTCTGCCTGGTGGTGGATGGTGCTGGGGATTGAGCCAGGGACCAGGCAGCCTCAGGCATGAAAGTTTTTTTTTTTTTTTTTTCAGAACCATCATACTATCTCCCTGGACCCTGGATATTTTAACTCTGTGTGTAGAACTGTGTCTTTTTTGGTCATTGCTAGGGTTTCATTGATCAGGACGACTTCTCCTCACTCAGAAAGAGACAGAGATGAAGAGACAGGGAGACAGTGAAAGAGACCAAAGCAACAAAGTCTGGCAAAAATAGCTCACTTGAGGGGCCAGGCGGTGGCGCACCTGGTTTAGTGCGCACATTACAGTGCGCAAGGATCCCGGTTCAAGCCCTTGGTCCCCACCTGCAGGGGGAAAGCTTCACGAGTGATGAAGTCAGGCTGCAAGTGTCTCTCTGTCTCTCTCCCTCTCTGTCTCCCCCTTTCTTTCTTCTCAATCTCTCTCTGTCTCTAATAAGTAAGTAAGTAAGTAAGTAAGTAAATATATATTTAAAAAAAAAGCTGACTGGAATAGTGTACTGCTTTGGGTGTGTGTGAGCCGGGTTCAAATCTAGCCCCTACCAACTCAGAGGAAGCTTGGGTACTGTGGTATCTCTCTCTTTCCCCCTTTTGTCTTTATTCTAAAACCAACAAAAGACAAACAAACAAACAAACAACCCCCACAGTAGCGAAGCTCCTTCAGTGGCATGGGGCCAGGTCACACACGGCCAAGGAGTGTCTCAGCCAAGTGCTGGCCGGCCGTGTCGCTTGTGTCTTGCACATGCTTGATCTCACAGTTCTTAGGAAGAATTTTTTTTCATTCACAGAGACAGAGAGACAGAGACAGACATTGCAATACTGAAGCTTTCCAGGTGGTGTTGGGGACTGGAACCTGTATCCTCACATGTGCTCTCTCCTGGCCCCTCTGATAGTCCCTGTTCAGCCCTCACTTTCTCTCCATCTGGAGGAGAAAACTGGGGCTCAGAGAAATTTAGAAGCTTGAGTCACTGGTGGGGTGTGGTGGTCATGGGCCTGGAAGTGGGGTTGGGGTTGATGGACAGCTTGATCAGGCAAAGGTTGGGGATGGAGGGGCTATGGCTGGGCCCGAGGGTGGACTGGGGGCTGATGATGGCATGGCTTTGGGCGTAGGCTGGGCTGAGTGTGGGAGGGGGACTCACAGTGATCCAGCTACACACTGTGGCAGGGGGCATCGTGGGTGAAGGGTTGGACTCCCAAGCATGAGGTCCCAGTGCTATGAATCTACTGCTCCTGGAAGCTATTTTTTTTCCCCTTGTTAATTATTATTGCTGTCGTTGCTGTTGGATGGACAGAGAGAAATTGAGAGAGGGAGAGACAGAGGGGGAGAGAAAGATAGACACCTGCAGACTTGCTTCACCGCTTGTGAAGCTCCTCCCCCCCCCCCCCCACCGCAGGTGGGGAGCCTGTGGCTGGACCGGGATCCTTATGTCAGTCCTTGTGCTTTTCACCATGTGTGTTTAACTCACTGTGCTATCGCCCGGCCTCTCTTTCCTGTGTTTTTTCTCTCTTTTCTTCCTTCCTTCCTTCCTTCCTTCTTTCTTTTTCTTTTCTTTTTTCTTTTTTTTGCCTCTAGGGTTATTATTGGGGCTCAGTGCCTGCGCTATGAAGCCACTGTTCCTGGAGGCTATTTTTCCCTTTTGTTGCCCTTGTTGTTTTTCATTGTTGTTGTTATTGTTGTTGTTATCACTGTCATTGTTGTTGGATTGTTGTTGGATAGGACAGAGAGACATGGAGAGAGGAGGGGAAGACAGAGAGGGGGAGAGAAAGACAGACACCTGCAGACCAGCTTCACCGCCTGGGAAGCGACTCCCTCTGCAGGCGGGGAGCCGGGGGCTCGAACCGGGATCCTTACGCGGGTCCTTGCGCTTTGTGCCGTGTGCGCTTAACCCGCTGCGCCACCTACCGCCCGACCCCCTGTTCTCTCTCTCTCTTATGTTTTGTTCTCTCTGTTCTTTTTTCTCTCTCTCTGTTCTCTCACTCTATGTTCTTTTTTTCTGTCTCTGTTTTCTCTCTCTCTCTCTTTTTAATAAAGATTTTATTTATTTATTAATGAGAAAGATAGGAGAGAGAGAGAAAGAACCAGACATCACTCTGGTACATGTGCTGCCAGGGATCGAACTCAGGATCCCATTCTTGAGAGTCCAGTGCCTTAGCCACTGCACCACCTCCTGGACCTCTCTGTTCTTTTCTCTCTCTGTCCTCTCTTTCTCACTGCTCTGTGTGTTTCTCTCTGTGTGTTTTTTTCTCTCTTCTCGCTCTCTGTTCTTCTTTTTCTCCTTTTTCTCTCTGTTCTCTCTCTTTCATAGATAAATAAGCCAATCTAATTCCACACAGGTGAGTCAATTCTGGCTGTGATTGGATAGGGGCTTGGGACTTGAGGGAAGAGTCAGAGGTTGGAGATGGGATGGGGTTGGGTTTGAGTTTAAGGATCACAAGTGAAAAGGATGTATTGGTCCTGGCATGTTGGGGAGGACTAAGCACCAGAGTGAGTGGGTGTTGAAGTCTGCAGAGGGACTTGCAGGGGACATGGAGACTGGAGAGGGCAGGGCCAGAGCAGAGGCCAGGACCATGGACCTGGCGGAAGGAGGCACGGACAGGTCTTGCTGAGAGGTGATGGAGGTGGGGGATGAGATGCAGGCTGGTCAGGTGGGCTTGGGGTGGGGTCATGCTGTGCTTGGCTGGGGGTGGAGATGAGCGGGGCGCCTGGGGGAGGGGCAGGGTGCCCGCCTGTGAGGAAGCTGATGATGACATTGGAGAAGTCTAGCATAGGCACGCTGGAGCTGGTGAAGAAGGTGACGTTGACGAGGATGATGAAGAGGAACATGCTGCAGATGCTGGCGAGGAAGATGAAGGCCCAGGAGAAGTCCAGCAAGTCTGTGAACCACAGGCATGAGGGGCACCAGGGTGGGCCCTTGGGCTCTGAGTCCAGGGAGGGGAGAGGGTCCCCAGGAAATCAGGGAGTCCTCCCTTCCCTCACTCCCTTGCTTTCATGTGATGGGGGGGAATGATACAGCTTCCCTGATCCATATTCTCTCTCTCTCTCTCCTCTCTCTCTCCCTCCTTTCCTTTCCTTTCCTTTCCTTTCCTTTCCTTTCCTTTCCTTTCCTTTCCTTTCCTTTCCTGCCTCCCTCCGTCCCTTCCTCCCTTCCTTCCTTCTTTATTTCCATGTAATGGAGGGGAATGATACAGTGTCCCCAGTCCAATCTCTCTCTTCCTCCCTTCTTCCCTTCCTTCCTTCCTCCCTCCCTCCCTCCCTCAAGCCCTCCCTGCCTCCTTTCTTTCTTTCTTTCTTTCTTTCTTTCTTTCTTTCTTTCTTTCTTTCTTTCTATGTAATGGAGAGGAATGAGTGTCCCCAGTCCAATCTCTCTCTCTCTTTCTCTCTTCCTCTCTCTCCCCCTCCCTTCCTCCCTCCACTCCTCCCTCTCCTTCCCTTTTCCATTCTCATGCTGAAGGGAGCACTATCCTGGAGAAGGGAGGACTCACTCCAGGCAGTGAGGACCATCCCAGGGAAGCACATACTGTTCTCGGATAAGAGAAGTCTCACTGGGGGTTGGGCAGTAGTGAAGCAGTGGTGCAAAGCGCAAGGACCAGTGTAAGGATCCCTGTTTAAGCCCCCGGCTCCCCACCTGCAGGGGAGTCGCTTCACAAGTGGCGAAGCAGGTCTGCAGGTGTCTGTCTTTTTTCTCCCCTCTCTGTTTTTCCCTCCCCTCTCCATTTCTCTCTGTCCTATCCAACAACGATGACATCAATAACAACAACAATAATAACTACAACAATAAAACAATAAGGGCAACAAAAGGAATAAGTAAATATTAGGAAAAAAAAAAGGAGTCTCACTCTGGACATTGAAGGCTTTCCCAGGGGAAGGAGGATTAGGAGGGTGGAAGAAGCACTAAGCCTCTCACCCAGGCCAGTGGGGACCACCCCAGAGAAAGGAATGTTGTGGGGGAAGGGAGGAGCCACCTCAGGGCTGTGAGAATCACCCCAGTGCAGGAAGGTATATCCTGGAGGAGGGCAGATTGACCCAAGGGAGTCTCAAAGGAGGACTACTCCAGAGAAGGGAGGACACATGGGGGGCAGTGAGACCCCTCCCCCCGCCCCAGGGCCCCAGGGCCCCAGGGCCCCAGGGCAGCCTTACAAGCATTCTGGTCGTATTCATGTAAGCAGGACGTGTCAGGGCACTCCACGAAGAGGACAGTGTCGATGGGAATGTACTTCACTTCCTTGGGGAGCCCGGGGGGCATCAGCGGCACGTTGAAGTGGACCCAGGGCTGGCTGAGCGAGATGAGCCCCAGGACCACCATGCCCAGCAGACACAGCACCAGGCTCACCTGGCGGCTGATTTTCTTGGCTTCGTGCAGCAGCCACCAGCTGAGGGTCAGCTGTGAGGATCTGTGCTTGGGCCACTGCCCATACCTGCAGGAGCCAGCCTACGTCAGCTCCCGGGACTCGAACCTGGACCCCCCAGCCTCGCCTCCTGCCTCTGTGAAGGGCTCACCTGGCTTCTGCCTCCGGGAGACTTTGCCTCCCAGGCTGGCTTCTACGCCCAGCACCCCTACACTGGGTCAAAGGACACTGGGCCTGACTCCTGTCCTCCATGCCCCCTCACTGCCAGCTCTGGGTGCCGGCGTCCCAGCCCTGCCACCTCCAAGTCCTGTTTCCAGGGTCTGATCTCCCAGGTTGCACTTCTGGCCCCTTCAGGCTTTAGGCTCCCTTCCCCAGCATTCTTTTCTCTCTCTCTCTCTCTCTCTCTCTCTCTCTCTCCCTTTTTTTCTTCCTCTTTCTTTCTTTCCCTTTCTCTCACTCTCCTTCTCTCTCTCTCTCTCCCTTTCTTCCTTTCTCTCTTTCTTCTATTTTATTTGATAGGACAGAGAAAAATTGAAAGGGATGGGGAGATATAGAAGAAGAAAGAATGACAGATACCTGCAGACCTACTTCACTGCTTGTGAAGCTTCAACCCTGCAGGTGGGGACTGGAGGCTTAAACCAGGTCTTTGTGCATTGTAATGTGTGCACTCAACCAGGTGCACCACCACCCTGTCCTTTCCCACCCAAGGATTCTAGCCAGAATCTGGCCTGTTGCCTGGTCCCCTGCCTCTTACTATCTTGAACCCCTCTCCCCCTAAAAACAAACAAACAAACTAACAACAACAACAACAACAACAAAATATCCCCCAAAACAGGGTCTGGGCAGTGGCACATCTGGATGAGTACACATGTTACTAAGCGTCAGGGGTTAGGTTCAAGTCCCCAGTCCCCTACTTGCAGGGGTAGCTTCATGAAGAATAAAGCAGTGCTGCAGGCCCCCCCCCCCTCTCTTTCCTTTCTAATTCCAATTTCCTTCTCAATTTCCCTCTGAGGGTATAAAAATAGAGGGGGGAATGGTTTCTGGGAGTGGTGGATTCATCATGCAGGCACTGACCCCCCAGAAATAACCCTGGTGGCAATTTTTTTTAATTTGTATTTTCCCAGAGCACTGCTCAGCTCTGGTTTATGGTGGTGCAGGGGACTAAACCTGAGACTTTGGAGCCCCAGGCATGAGAGTCTCTTTATAGAACCATTATGCTATCTATCCCTACTCCCCCAAAATTAAAATATGGGGGGGGGCGGGTAGTAGCGCAGCAGGTTAAGCACACATGGCACAAAGCTCAAGGACCAGTGCAAGGATTCTGGTTTGGGCTCTCGGCTCCCCAAATTACAGGGGAGTCAATTCAAAAGTGGTGAAGCAGATCTGCAGGTGTCTGTCTTTCTCTCCCCCTCTCTGTTTTCCCCTCTTCTCTCGATTTCTCTCTATCCTATCCAACAACAACAACAGCAATAACAACAAGGGCAACAGAAATGGGAAAAGATGACCTCTAGGAGCAGCAGTGGATTCGTAGTGCAGGCACCGAGCTCCAGTGATAACATTGGAGGCAACAACAACAAAAGTTTAAAAAGTAAACTACTAACTGGTAAAAAAAAAATTAAAAAAAAAAAAACAGCTAGGGCTTCACACATTCATGGTTTCACCATTCCTGGTCTTTTTTTTTTTTTTTTTCCACTCAGAGAGAATGACAGGGGGGGGGGAGAGGGAGAAGGAGAGAGAGACCCCAAGAGAGAGACCATAGCATTGGCGCCGTCGGCGCTGTCCCGGGTGGTGCCAGGACTCGACTCTGGACTTCCCGCATGGTAATGTAGGTGCCCACCAGGCGAACCATCTCTGTGGCCCTCACTCAGGGCTGGGCTCTTACTTTTAACATTAAAAAAAAATTTTTTTTTTTACTTAGTTATTTTTCACTAGAGCACTGCTCAGCTCTGGTTTATGGTGGTGCAGGGGATTGAACCAGGGACTTGGGAGCCTCGGGCATGAGAGTCTCTTTGCAGAACCCTTATGCTATCTACCCCCAGGCTGGGCTCTTACTCAGATGCGTAGCCTGTGGTGGTGCTGAACCTGTGGTCCAGGGAGGTTTCACTGAACTCCTCGCTGACCATGGACGTTTTGGACATCCTCTGGGCGTCTCTTATGCTGGACTCTAGGCTTTTGGTGCTGCTCGTCTGGCTGCCTGTCAGGGAGTTGGGTTCCTCCATTCTGGACCTGAAGGGGAGGGTCTGCAGACTCAAGCTCCAGCCGTGGCTGGTGGAGGTCCCTTGGCTTTGGTCATTGTTCTCAATGCTGAGGATCGTGGAATCCATGTGGGACAGCATCATGGAGCTTGTGAAGATACTTATTGGGCTTTCAAGGCTGCTGAAGCGATGGTGGAAGAGCTTGGAAGAGATGTCGTGGAGGCCCAGTTGGCAGCTGAGGCTCCCGTGAGATATGTTGGCTGTGCTAAGTGGCCTGAGTGGGGCCAAGGGCTCTGGGTTCTTGGGGTTGACCTGAAAAACACACAGGACATAAGGCACTGGCTCTGAGAACTTGCTTTTAGAGAAAGGCCTGCTTTTTAGTAAAAATGAGAAACACTATTATTGCTATTATTATTATTAATTAACACCAAGGTTATCACTGGGGCTTGGTGCTGGCACTATGAATCCACTGCTCCTGAAGATAATTTTCCCCATTTTTGTTGCCCTTGTTGTTGTTATTATTGTTATTACTGTTGTTGTTGTTTGATAGGACAGAGATAAATCAAGAGAGGAGGGGAAGACAGAGAAGGGGAGAGAAAGATAGACATTTGCAGACCTGCTTCACTACTTATGAAGCGACTCCCTTGCAGGTGGATAGCAGGGGGCTTGAACCAGGATCCTTATGCTGGTTGTGCCATGTGTGCTTAACCCACTGCACTACTGTCCAACTCCCCACAAAAGACTTCCATGCCTGAGACTCTGAGGTCCCAGGTTCAGTCTCCAGTACCACCAGAAGCCAAAGCTGAGCAGGGCTCCTCTTTCCTTCTTTCTCTCTCTCTCATTAAAAATAAAATAAATATTAAAAGAGTCTTTTACGTTGGTGCAATACACCACACTTCTTTTTGTTCCCATTTTTTAAATTGGAATATATATATATATATATATATATATATATATATATATATATATCATGGCACTGAAACAAAGGACTCTGGGGAAGGAGGGATGGGAATGGGCTGGGGAGTGGGGTTTTTCCACCTGGTGGTGGAAAAGGACCTAAGTTGGGGCATGAAAATATTTTTCAGTCTTCTGTCATGGGGAGATGAGGAATGGCTTCCACTTGTCAACAGTTGTGTTATAATCTATTTTCCCCACAATAAAATGTTAAAAAAGAAGACAGAAAATGTTTGTCTGCTTCTAAGACCCCTTCTGCTTTGATCATCACGTTAGGTTCACTTGCACTGCTTAACTGTGGTCTATTTACATAATCATTGCTTTACCTGAGACCCGCCCTGCCTACAGGGCATTGGTTTAATCCCCACTGGTTAGATGCAAGCTTGATACTTCTGCTCATGCGCTTTTTCCTTCTCCCCACCCCCTATCCTATGGACTTCCTCTTCCTGACATTTCTGCCTCAGGAGATATATAAAGGACAGGATTTTCTAATGAATGAAGATTGATTGATTGCACTGTATCCCGGCTCATCAATAAAGATTGAACTGCGTTCCCAGCTCAGCCATGAGTCCCTGGTCGTCTCTCTCCCGCCCACGCAGCTAGCCCAGCATTTGGTGCCTGAACAGGGACGGGCAAGAAAAAGAAATACCTTATTTGTTAATGAGAGAAAGAGGTGGGGAAGAGAGAGAGAAAGTACCAGAATACCACTGTGGCTCAGGGGTGAACCAGGACTTCATGCTTGAGAGGCTGATGCTTTACACCACCTCTGGGTTGCCACTGTTCTCGGGCTGACTCACGTAAGAGAACCAACCCCTGGCTGGCTGCTTCCACACTCACCTGGCTACTGTGACTCATTTTCAGCTTGTCCTCAGCAAGGTACTGGTGCAGGTGGGCCAGCATGGGCTCCCTGCGAGAGTGGCTGGGTTCTTGGATGCTGACCCTGCGTGTGTACAGGGAGGAGGCGGAAGGCTCCTGGATGCTGACCCTGCGCGTATAGAGGGAGGAGGGCGAACGTTGCTGGATGCTGACCCTGCGCGTGTAGAGGGAGGAGGCGGAAGGCTCCTGGATGCTGACCCTGCGTGAATAGAGGGAGGAGGGCGAAGGCTCCTGGATGCTGACCCTGCGCGTGTGGAGGGAGGAGGGCGAAGGCTCCTGGATGCTGACCCTGCGCATGTGGAGGGAGGAGGGTAGAGGCTCCTGGATGCTGACTCTGCGCATGTGGAGGGGGGAAGGCAGAGGCTCCTGGATGCTGACCCTGCGAGTGTGGACGGGGGAGGGCAGGGCCCCACAGACGTTGACCCTGGTGCCCAAAGGCTCTGGCATGTCCAATTGGGTGCTACCAGGGTCGCTGTTCAAGGTGCTGAGCGAGGCTGCTGAATGGAGGTAGGACTTGTCATCCTGCTGTCTGTGGGAGGGCACCTGGGACATTGTGGAGATGGGGTGGGGGGATGTCAGTCTCCAGAGGCGCTCAGCAGCCTGCCAGCCACCTCATGCCCTCCTTGTGGGCACCGTTGGGGCCATGGGGCCCTCCAATGGCCTTTCTCTGCGGCTGGGTTGACTCTTCTGTGCTTCCCGGTTTCTCCTCTGTTTACAGGAAGGGCCTGGGGCTCCTTCTGGTGTGTGTGGGGGATGGGCAGGGGAGGTTCCATGACAGTTGGAGGGGTTCCAGGAGGTTGGCCATGAAGCAGGACCCCAGTCTAAATATAAATGAGCCCTCTGGAGACTGGGGTAAGTCAGGCTGGGATGAGGTGAGTCTCATGGGGTAGGGGTGCAGGAGGTGAAGGTCTATCAAGGTAGAGACAGGAGATTCAGAGAGGAGCCAGGGTGGGTGGTGGTGGTGAAGATCAGAGCAGGGCAGGGGGATGAGGACAGGAGCCAGAGTAGAGCCAGGAATGTAACCAGCACCTTGCATGTCAGTTCTTTTTTTTTTTTTTTAAGTTGTTTTTTAAAATTAATTAATTAATTTCTTATAGGATAGAGACAGAGACAGAGAGAAATTGAGGGGGAGGGAAGATAGAGATGGAGAGAGACAGACACCTGCAGCCCTGCTTCACTACTCGTGAAGCCTTCCCCCTGCAGGTGGGCACCAGGGGCTTGAACCCGGATTCTTGTGCACTGTAATGTGTGTGCTTAACCAGGTGCGCCACTGCCTGGCCCCCATGTCAGTGCTTACAGTTTTTGGAAGCCTCCAGATCTGAATTTGTATCACCCCCTCCCCTCACCTTACATACCTCTTCCTCCCTTCCTTCCTTCCTCCCTCCCTCCCTTCCTTCCTTCCTTCCTTCCTTCCTTCCTTCCTTCCATACTTCCTTCACTAATTCCTTCCATACTTCCTTCCACCAGGGCACTACTTAGCTGGGGATTAAATCTGAGACCTCAGAGCCTGAGGCATGTTTCTTACAGAACCACTATGTTGTCTCCCCTCCCACCCAAGCCTTCTTCTTTTGGTTTTGTCTTACAGAGCCTCATGTATGCACAGTTCCACTACTCTGAGCTGCTTTCCTTCCTTCCTTCCTTCCTTCCTTCCTTCCTTCCTTCCTCCCTCCCTCCCTTCCTTCCTCCCTTCCTTCCTTCCTTCCTTCCTTCCTTCCTTCCTTCCTGACTCATTTTTTTATGAGAGAGAGAGAGAGAGAGAGAGAAAAAGAGAGAACCAGAGCATCACTCTGGCACATACAATGTCAGGAATTGAACTCAAGATGTCCTGTGTTACCTGGGCTTCTACACAGGCTACATGTGTGGCAAGGCCAGCACCCTACCCAGTGAGTTATCTCTCCAGTCTCTCCTTTCCCTGCTCCTGTGGAAAACTTCAGTGTGGGATTACAGAATCCGGCTACACTTGGTCCTGAAATTTTGGAAGGAGTTTGGGTGAAGAGAATTGAAGAAGAAACGTGATGATTCAGGAGGTCTCCGTGATAATGGGCCCTGGGTACTTTTCAAATTATTTATTGATTATCTTTTATTATTGGATATTTATTGGCTATTATTTATACTTATTCGACATATAGAAAGAAGTCAAGAGGGAAGAGGATATAGAGAGGGAGAGAGAGACATACACACTGGCAGCACTACTTGTGAAGATCCCCTCTGTAGGCTGAGATGGGGGGCTTGAGCCTGGGTTCTTGTGCATTGTAACAAGTGCATTGAATGGCCTGGAGTGCCACCACCCAGCCTCCTTCTAAGGACTTTTACATTTAACTTTTAAAAATGTTTCATTTATTTATTTATTAGATAAAGAAAGAGAGAAATTGAGAGGAAAAGGGGCGGCAGGGGGAGAGAGAGACAAGGACAGTACTGCTTCATCGATGGTGAAGTTTCCACCCTGCAGGTGGGGACTGGGGCTTCATCCTCATATAAGAACCATGTGTTAACCAACTGCACCGCTGGAGAGCTCCAGTCCTGGGCTCTCATGCATGAAAATGTGTGCACTCGATCAGGTGTACCGTTGCCCAGACTCTCTGCCTTTCTCTCTCTCTCTCTTTCTTTCCTCTTTGCTTTTGAAAATTCGATTTATTTATTTATTTTTGGATTTTTTAAAACTTTTATTGCAAAAATTTTTTCCAAACATGTTCAAGAATGGAAAGAAAATGAAATCCGCCTACTGGCCCATCATTTACTTCCACAACCATGAACATTTTACCATAGTTGTTTTACTTAACACACACACACACACACTTTTTTCTATTGATTTAATAATGATCAACAAGACTGTAGGATAAGAGAGGTACAACCCCACACAATTCCCATCAGCAGAGTTCTGCATCCCATCCCCTCTATTGGAAGCTTTCCTATTCTTTTTTTTTTTAAATTTTTTATTTAAGAAAGGATTAGTGAACAAAAGCATAAGGTAGGAGGGGTACAACTCCACACAATTCCCAACACCCAATCCCCATAACCCACCCCCTCCCATGGTAGCTTTCCCATTCTCTATCCCTCTGGGAGCATGGACCCAAGGTCATTGAGGGTTGCAGAAGGTGGAAGGTCTGGCTTCTGTAATTGCTTCCCCGCTGAACATGGGCGTTGACTGGTTGGTCCATACTCCCAGTCTGCCTCTCTCTTTCCCTAGTAGGGTGTGTCTCTGGGGAAGCTGAGCTCCAGGACACATTGGTGGGGTCTTCAATCCAGGGAAGCCTAGCCAGCATCCTGGTGGCATCTGGAACCGTTGCCAACGATGCGATCAGAGCGCTCGCTGTTAGCGACTTCTCAGTCCGCCATCTTCCTCTCCCTCCCTGATTTATTTTTATTTTACTGGATAAGACTGAGAGAAATTGAGAGGTGAGGGGAAGATAGAGAGGGAGAGAGACAGAGAGACAGCTGCAGCCCTACTTCACCACTCCTGAAGCTTCTTCCCCCGCAGGTGGGGACCAGGGTCTTGAACTTGGTCCTTGCGCACTATGTGTGCGCTCCGCCAGGCGCACTACCACCCAGCCCTCTCTCTTTGCTTCTTTCTAACTGAAATTTAAGAGGAAAAGAGAAGTATGCTGGGATCAGTGAAATTGTGTAGGCACGAGGCCCCAGTAATAGATGGATGATAGATAGACAGATAGACAAATTGGGGTTGCATGGGCATGGAGACTGGGCAGAGCCTGGGGCTGGGAAGATGGCTATGGAGAGAGATATAGGGAATGAAGTGAGGAGGCAAGGAACTCCTTAAAGAATGAGGTCTCACAGTGGGGTGGTGGTTTAGTAGCTCAGTGCCACAGAGCAAGGCAGGCAGAACCAGTCCCCCCAGAACTGCGTCCCTTCCCAGTCGAGCAGAACCTGTCCTGGGAGGAAGACCGCAAGCTCGTCCTCCGGGCATGGGCCCTTGTCTTCAGTATCATCGCCACCATCATGGCGCTCAGTGTGGTGGATGGGCGGATGGCTTACCTGCAGGGCCCTTACTCCGGCTACCTGGGCCTCTGGACTAACTGCAGGAGGCATGAGTGTGCCTGCCTGAAGCAAGTTGCCGGTTAGTGGGAGCTGGGTGCAAAGTGGGGACAGAGGGGGTTGTCTCTGAAGATGACCAGGGGTGGCTTTCTGGGGGAATCTGGCTACACCTGGCAGGCTGGGAAGATGGCTATGGAGAGAGATATAGGGAATGAAGTGAGGAGGCAAGGAACTCCTTAAAGAATGAGGTCTTTTTTGCTCTCTCCCTTTATACTTAAAAAAATTTTTTTTATATTATTTATTTTCCCTTTTGTTGCCCTTGTTTTTTGTTGTTGTTGTAGTTATTATTATTACTGTCATTTATGTTGTTGTTAGATAGGGCAGAGAGAAATGGAGAGAGGAGGGGAAGACAGAGGAGGGAGAGAAAGACAGACACCTGCAAACCTGCTTCACCACCTGTGAAGTGGCTCCCCACCTGCAGGGGCTCGAACCGGGATCCTTGAGCCGGTCCTTGCACTTGGCGCCACCTGTGCTTAACTCACTGCGCTACCACCTGACTCCCCCCTTTATACTTTTTAAAGCATTTTAAACTATTTATTTATTTATTTTAGATAGAGATAGAGAGGAGTTGAGAGAAAAGGGAGAAGAGGGGGAGAGAAACCTCCTTAGTATTATGTGCACTTAGCAGGTTGCGCCTGTGCTTGGCACCCCCCCTCCATTTTTTTACTGCTATATTTTGAGTGGGAGAGATGTTATGACATAGCTTTTTTTTTTTTTTCCTCCAGGGTTATTGCTGGTGCTCGGTGCCTGCATTACAAATCCACTGGTCCTGGAGGCTATATTTTCCCTTTTTGTTGCCCATGTTGTTTATCGTTGTTACTGTTGTCATCGCTATTGGCTAGGACAGAGAGAAATGGAGAGAGGAGGGGAAGACAGAGAGGAGGAGAGAAAGATAAACACCTGCAGACCTGTTTCACCGCTTGTGAATCGACCCCCCTGCAGATGAGGAGCTGGGGCCTCGAACCGGGATCCTTATGCCGGTCCTTGCGCTTTGTGCCATATGCGCCCGACATGCTGCATTACCGCCTGGCCCCCCATGGCCTTTTTTTTTTTTCTTTCTTTTTTAGATTTGGTTGCTTGAAGAGTTCTTGTTATTACCGGCTACATAGTTTAATTAATTAATCATGCTAGAGAGAGAGAGAGAGAGAGAGAGAGAGAGAGGGAGACAGACAGACACCACAGGACCAAAATTCCTTCAATACATTAGTGACTGGGCTGGAACTCAGGTCGGACACATGGTAAAGCAGCACACTATTCGAGTGAGCTGTCTCACCAGCTTACTTCACAACTGCTTTTATTTTATTTTATTTTTCATTTATTTTTTCACCCCTGGTGTTGCCACATGGTGCCTAGGGGGTGCTTTTGTTTGGTTTGCTTGCTTGTTTTTGCTTTGAACACTTGTGATTTTTATAGCTCTCAGGTCCATTTTTCCCCCATTCAGATACAGAGAGAGCGTGTGGGTGGCGGGGGGGGGGGGGGGACGGGCCACAGCCCTGGGGAAGCTCACTCTCTCATGCACGCATGGGTGTCTGTGAGTGAGATTCATTTTGAGGATGACTGGCGGCAATTTTCAGGGTGCTTGGGCATCAGTGAGGAGAAGTCTGGGGGGGGGAGGTGTGCAGCTCAGGGAGCGTCTGTGTTGACAGGGTGTGTCGTCCCCCAGTTCTCATCCACATGAGCATGGGCTTCATGATGTTGGCTCTGGCCCTGTGCTTCATCCTCCTCATCACCATGGGCTTCTCCTTCAGGCCAGTGTTTCGCCGCCTCAATAAGACCGACCTTGTCTTCAGTGCCCTCAGTTTTGGCACTGGTGAGTCACCCCCCCCCCACACACACACACACACACTCCCCAGACTCAGAGGAGGTGGACTGAGTTTCATTCCCATCGTCTGTTTGGTCTCTGTCCCTGAATGTCTCTTGGGATCCTGCTGTCACTCTTTTCTGCATACCGCTTAGCTCCACTGTTTTATATATGACTCCACTCTGTTTATTTTTGACCGGAGCACCATCCAGTTCTGGCATATGGAGGTGTCGGGGACTGAACTTGGGATCGCTCATGCAAGTCAAGTGTGTTGCCCCTGGGTGGCCTCCCCTTTATTTCTTTCTCTTTTCTTTCTTTACTTCTTATTTTTACTTTATTTTAAAGATTTTGTTTATTTGTTAATAAGAGAGATAGGAGGAGAGAGAGAGAACCAGACATCACCCTGATACATGTGCTGCTGGGGCTTGAACTCAGAACCTCATGCTTGAGAGTTCAGTGCTTTAGCCACTGCGCCATCTCCCAGACCATTTATTTACTTATTTTTTATTTTATTTTATTATTTTTATTTTATTTTTATTACCAGACACTGTTCAGCTCTGGCTTCTGGTGGTATGGTAGATGGAACTTGGCACTTTGGAGCCTCAGGCATTGGCTTGCACGACCATTATGCTATCTCCTCCACCCTGGCCTCCCTTTTAAAAATGAAAGACTGAATTGTGTGTTTGTTTATGAGAGAGAGCAGAGCATCACTCTGGTACATCAACGCCACATTCTCTCTATCTCTTTGCTGGTGCCTTTCTGTCATTCACTGGGGCTGGGGGTGGTGGTCGGAGGCCCTGTCCCCTCTCAGTCTCTGGCCCCACCCTGGTGCAGGTCTCCTGATGGCTCTCAGCGTGACGCTCTTTGTAGTCAACATTCAGATGCTGCTCCCGAGGCCACAGGTGTCCTACCTGGCGATTTTCTACCTGTGTTGTACTGCCACCTTTCTGATGCTGTGGTCAGGTGAGGGCGAGGTGTGGGCGCTGGGGAGGGGATGGTGGTGGGAGGCTGGCAGCGGTTGGCAAGACTGGCAGTGGGGCCTGGGGTAGGGGTGGGCCCCAGGACATATGGCCTTCCAGGGACAGGGCAGGGCCTGGGTGGAGGGGGATAAGGAAAGTTCAATCGAGCCCGCCCCCAGGAACTCTGAGCTACTTAAACTACAAGGGCCTCTGGAGCCTGAAGACTCTCTCCCGGGAGCGGCGGCTCAGCTTCTTCCGCTGGGTCTCGGTGCAGAAGACCTTGAGGCGCAAGTCCCAGCTGCAGAACACCCCCAGGAACATGCTGCCCCTCAACAGCAGCCTCACCCTCTAGGGCTGCTCGGGACTCTGAAGGGTGACAGCGCCCATGGGCCAATCCCCTCTCTTCATCTCCCTACCTCCCAGAGGAACCTGGCCATCCTGCCCTGGGGTGCTCTGGAGTCTCTGTTCCTGCCCACTGTGCCCCCTTTCCCTCTCCTGGAAGTCAGCCGCGTCACTCTAGTGTACTACTGAGTGCACCATCCCACACCTGCTGGGACCCCCGTGGACACGCCTCCATCCCAACGAGGCCCCGCCCCCGAGCTCCTGGATTTGCTCCTAGTCCAGGGAGGCCACGCCCCACCAGTGAGCCTCGCCCGCAGCCCCGTGGTCCGGCTCCTAGGAAGCTCATTCGCGCCTGCCCTGCGTGGCCACGCCTCCAGTCAATTGAGGCCACGCCCCAGGGACCTGGATTTGCCTTCCCCCAATGAGACCACGCCCCCACCAATGAGCCACGCCTCCAGTCTATTGAGGCCACACACCTAGGAAGCTGGATTCGCCCCTAGCCCAGCGAGGCCTATTCACACCAGCCCCAGTGAGGCCACGCCCCCATCAGTGAGCCACGCCTCCAGTCTACCAGGCTCCAGCGCAGCGAGGTCCCGCCCCAAATCCACTCAGACCCGTTCCTCCTCCATCCACTCCCAGGACTCAATGAGCTTGCTGTCCAGTCACACCTGGGTGTGACAAAACTGGGCGCAGACTTTGATGTAGCCCCGCCCTGGTGGCGAAGCCTGAAACTAGATCGCCCTGCCCCTCTCAGGCTTCGAACTCAAGGAAGGTGGGCACCACCTTCCTCCCACGACAGGGTCTGGTCTGCGCAAACATGTGTCCTTCCTGTCCTGCAAGTTTTGTGTCCCCAAGCAGAACCCCGCCCCTCCCCCACCTGGAGGGCGGGGGTGGGGTGCTTAGCTTGGTAGGTCCCCAGCAGCCAGCTGCCTGGAGTCTGGGCCTCGGCATGAATGGATGTCCCGGGATTTGATGCAGATTCGATTTTATTGGAGGGGGGCAAAGGGGCGGGTCGAGGGGGACACTCAGGGGTTGGCCGCAATGGTTTCCTTTATCCAATCCACGTAGTCGATCACTCTGCAGTAGACGCTGGGATGTTGTGGGGCGCCACAGGGCACTTGGCCCCACGATGTGACACCTTGAAATACCCCGTCACAGATCAGGGGTCCCCCGGAGTCACCCTACAGCACGAGGTGGGTGGGAAGAGAGAGAGTCAGATCTGGCAGCCCCAGCTGTACGGGAAGAAAAAACTTGTTTCTAGAGGCCTAGTCCCAGAACAAGATAGGTTGGGACTGCAGCGCAGAGGCCCTGGGCTGGAGTCCTGGCTAAAGCGGACAGATATTCAGCATCCAGGAGGATCTGCAGGAGGTTTGCGTGGGGAAGCCAGCTGCCTCTCAGACCTACCCACCTGGGAGTTCATCTGAGATGCCCCAGAACCCACAGCTCCTCAGACTAGACAACCAGAGTGTTGGGGGAACAGGCGTGTGACCCCCGAAGGTGCTGCACTGCAGGGGCGCTGGAGGTGGTGGGGGGCTGAGGCAGGCTGGCAGGAGTCGGGTGGCAGGTCCAAAATGGGGGTCCCCTCTGTGACTCACCACGCAGGTGTCTTTGCCACCCTCCAGCTTCCCGGCACACAACATGTAGTTGGTGATATTCTGAGGGTAGGCACGGACGCAGTAATCATTACTCAGGAGCTGGAGATCTACACACTGGAGGTGGTCTGGATACAGGACTACAGGCCACAGAGAAACATGGCTGTGCTCAACACATCTGGCCTTCGGCCCTCCTCCCTTAGCCTGCTGGCCCCTGATTTGGATTCTGAAGTCCCAGACCCTGAGGCCCCAAAGCCTCAGGTGCCCCCTCCCCTGGACCCTGAAGTCCCAGCTCCATCCTCCCCCAGATCCTGGTCACAGTCCCCTCCCAGGTGTCTGGAGCCCATGCAGCACATACACTGGAATGGCCTAATGCTGCCCCAGCCAGAGGCGTAGCAGGTGCTCCCCACTGTGGGCTCCTGGGTGGGCAGCTCCATGACCTTGACCGCGTCCGTGATCTGGACAGGCTCCGTCAGGCGGAGCAGCATGATGTCGTGGCTGTAGTCGTCCCCGGGCTGGGCGGTGTGGTTGATCAGGAGGCTCATATTGAACTGAGGGTGTGGGAAGCTGTTGCTGACCTGAGCAAACTGGGCTGTGTCTTCATCCTCAAACAGGTCATTACGACCCAGCCAGAGCTGGTAATTGCTAGAGAGAGGAGTGGGGGGAGGTGAGGACTGGGGAGCAGGGCCTACCAGGGAGAACAAAAACGCAAAGCTAGAGAAGGAGAGGTTTACAGTCAAGGAGGTCAGTGGGGAGAAAGCACAAAAGAATGGGGATGAAAGTCGGAGCCAGAGCCAAAGAGAACCTGAAAGGAGAGAATTTGAAAAAGACTGGGGAGGGAGAGGGAGCAGGGAGCCTGGGACCACAGCAGGGATGGGGGAGAGGACGGACACACACACGCACACACACACACACACACACACACACACACACACACACACACACACAACAGCAGTGAAGGCAGAACAAGGCAGGGGACCAAGAAGTGAGGATGGACAGGGAGGAGAAACTGAGGTAGAGGCGTTGGGGGATGCCAGAGTATGAGAGGGACGGGGAGGGCTGAGGACAGCTGCAGATGGGCTGCAGGGTGAAGTCCAAGGTCACTTACCTGCCTGCCTGCCTGCCTCTTCTCTCCCTCCTCTCCCTGCTCCCCTTCCTCCCCAGAGCCCAGCTGCCTCAGCAGACTCTGACCCCCCCCCCCCCCCCCGCCGGTTTCTGCCTTGGTTCCTTTCTCTTCTTTTGGGCTCCCTCTCAGTCCATATGGAAGGGTGCTTGGTAGAGCTGGGGGAGAGGAAGTGAGGCAGAGAGAGATATGGAGGTGAAGTACACGGTGAGAGAGATGGTGGCACAGGGACTCAGAGCCAGAGACAGGGAGACAGATAACTGTGGTGACTCACACAACAGAGCCAAACACTCAAGAGCACAGGGCAGAGGGACACACAGAGACAGTTCCACAGAGATTAACCCCCACAGCCCTGGATGAGGTGACCCAGCACTGCCTCTCTCAACACCCCAAGTCAGTACCACCCTTTCTCCCCCCCTTCAGGCCTGCCCCCTACTCAAGTGACCCCAGGGGAGGGGTCCTGACTACTAAGGTCTAGGGGAGCACAGACACCCCTCCCATATCCTGCCCTTACTCACTCGCTTGAGCAGTGGGCAGCCGTGAGAACCCACCGGGGGTGCACCAGGGTACCCCCACACTGAAAGTTGCTGAAGTGGTACAGGGCCACCTGCCAGGGTTGGGAATTCTTCTGACAGTCCCAGCCTCCGATGATCCGGGACTGGATTGGAGGCACTGCACCTGTGGACGGGGTGCTGGGTCAGGAGGGGCAGAGTGGTCCATGGGGCTGTGGGACGGGGGCAGAGAGTCCCAGGGCTGAGCTCCAGGCACCCACATGGGCAGGGGTGCTGGCACCAGGGTGATGACATGGTTCCCTGGACCATGGGCAGCAGTCCTGCTGGGGAGGCTTTATGATGACGGCAGGGAACACTGGTGGAACAGTCATCAGATGTGGGTTCTGGTTTTGGGGTCTTGATCTGGGGAACAGAAACTTGAGTTCTGAGAGAGGAAAAGGGACTTGAAAGGAAGCTCCGCAGAAGACAGTTACAGGCGGGGGAAGGGTTTGGGGGTGCTGTGGATATCTGGTGGGAAATGGCTGGGCTTCTGCATAGGAACAGACTTGGTGGGGATCAGGTCTGAGAAGCCAAGAAGTTTGGGGGGTCACTTGGGGTCCCCAGATTGGAGATAGAAGGTGTCAGCTGACTTGGAGAATTGGGAGAATGGGGGGGCTTCAGCTACAGAGTGACAGAAAGGGCTAAGCTGGGAGAAGAGTCCTGCGAATAGGGGTCTGGGTTCGT
The DNA here is from genome assembly GCF_950295315.1 of Erinaceus europaeus. Lineage (NCBI taxonomy): Eukaryota > Metazoa > Chordata > Mammalia > Eulipotyphla > Erinaceidae > Erinaceus > Erinaceus europaeus. The sequence goes on from NC_080163.1 coordinate 5,052,480, forward strand.
CAGTCAGAGGTGGTGCTGAAGAGGAGGGGTCGCCGGGGGCCAGGGCTGGGGTCTGAGCTGGCTTGGGGTTCAAGAGGAGGGACAGCTAGATGATTATTGTGAATCTGAACTGGGTTTCACAGTCTGGGTGGACACATGGAATTTGGCACAGACCAGGGCAGGAAATGGGGGTGGCCTATCTGGCCTAAGCAGGAGGGAACAGCAGAAACCCACTTCATGTGGAGGGTTCAGAATTATGTGGGGTGGCACTTGGGGGAGGTGGGGCAGGACCTCTAGGCTGGGAAGGTGTTTAGGATTTTGGAAAGGTGTGTGTGTCGGGGGTGATCCCCAGAAAACCAGGGCTGTACAGGAGGGACGAGCTATCATGAAAGGCTGCCATCTGGTGACAATTCTATGACCAAGGTACACACGGGAGTCTGCATATGCATATGGGGACACGGGGAATCCTGTGGCAAAAATGTCAGGGGACATTTGCAGAACCCTGAATCAGGCTGAGGACCCACTTGGTGTCAGGAACCAGAACATCTAGGGAAAAACAGTAGAATGCTGAATTTGGGGCTTCCAAGAGGATTGGAGGGCACCAGATGTCAGGGACGGGAGGGGAGGGGACCCAGTGGAGAACTAACAGCTGGATGGGAAAAGTCACCAGGTGGTTTCCACTAGGGGGTGAGGAGGGATTTGGTGCAGTTGGGGGAGGGGGCTCCTGGAAAAGCTGGGATTCCTTAAAGAAGACATGGCATTGGCCCAGGAACTGATCCATAGGCAGATGGTGGGAGGGGGCAGGGCTGTGAGTGGAGAAGAGGAGAAGGTTCTTGGTGGTTCTTGGGGTTTTGTACGGGAAGCAGGTAGTTGAGAACCAGCCCCCCCCCCCCCTTGTCTTGCCCCAAGTCTCACCAGTCTGCACCAGGGAGAAGGCAAGGACCAGGACCAGGAGCCACATGGTGACGGAGCTGTCCAGGGCCAGGTGGGTGGTGGTGGTGAGCTCAGAGCTGGGGAGGCTTCTCAGGGAGCCTTTAAAAACACTCACTCTCCCCCCAAGGGCCCCGCCCCTGCTTCTTGGCACCCAGATGCTGGCCAAGGTCCTGTCCCTGCTGCTGGGAGCTGGCAAACCCCCCCCCCCCCAGCCCCTGCTCTGTAGAAGGGGCGGGAGAGCCAGCACCTGTTAATCTGGGTCTTACTCTGGAAGCTTTCCTGAGGCCTGAGGCCAGACGGGGTGGGGCGGAGCTCCTGGGCCTTGCTCTTGGGGAACAGAGTCCAAGAGGGAAGGTTGGGGGAGGGATGAGAGTGTTGGGGGGTGGTGAGCCTTGGGGGTTGGTGTGAGGGAGCAGAAAAAGGAGGATGTTGGACTCATGGACCCTCAGTACAAAGTCCCATATAGCCAAGTCCCATGTTAGGTTGTGTACCCCAAGACCAAGGGCACCCACACACTGACTGCTGGGGTGCTTACTGCCTTCTTCTTGAATCCCTCAGAACCAACATGGCCACTTCTGAGCTTCCAGCTCTTCCCTGACTTGTAAGCCTGGTTTTTCAGATAGCCCAGCTCTTGCTCACCCAGACTCAGGGTCTAGGGCCTCGAGTTTTATTTTTCTTCTCATAAAATCTTGTGGGTGGGTGGGAGACAGTTTTCCTTGTATAGGTAAGCTTTTCATGCACAAGACTATGACGCTGAGTCCCAGAACCACATGGGACATCATGAACAGCACTGGGGGAGCTCTTCTCTATGTGTTTATCTCTCTCTCTCCCTCTCTGAAAAAGAATTTCCCTGGGGAGGCAGCTCTGTGGTGGCCCAAGGGCTCAAGGCTCAGTTCGATCTTTGGTGCCCCATCAAACACATTTTAGCACCTTCCAATTCTGCAGTCCTAGCTCCTCCCAAACCCAGGACTGTAAGCCCCTAGGGACCTCCTGGAGGGAAGTTCCCTAGCCATTTACAATCCAGTGACCCACCCAAACTGTCAGAGTTCCCTGACCCCCCTCCTCCATTATTTGTTCCCCAGATCTAGGTGCTCGAAGTCTGCCCAGGTCCCAGAGAACCCTGACTACCTGTCATGCAAGGCCATGAGTGTTGTCTCCACAAACTCCAACCTCTCCCCCACCCCCCCCTGAATAATTAGGTATCAAGACCCAGAACTTCCACATTCTGTAACTTCAGAAAAAAATACATTTGTGGAAGTCTCTGCAGAGAGTCGGGCTCCAAATTGCAGCACCCTCAGGAGCCCCTAGAGTTTCTACCTGTTCTCTTGTTTCTCTTTCAGTGAAAGCAGAGCAGTTCTCAGGGCCCCTCCCTTTGCTGTGTGACAGGAGTCTGCCTAAGGGATGGCGAGGGTCTGCCCTTGTTGCCATGGGTACCAGGAAGTTCAGATCAGTTTGGAAGAACATGATTTCTGGGACTCTCATGAGTGCTGGGTTCAAGATGTATTTCCTCAGTGCGAGGCTTTTTTTTTTTTTTTTTTGTTTTGAATCATTATTATCCATGATGCCACCTCTCAGGCCTTGGATGAGTTTACAGGAATGGCCACATGTGTTTCTCACAACCATCCTAGGAGGGAAGCTATGTGCTTCAGAGATAGGGAAAGTGAGGCTGAATGAAGTGAGGTCCAGGGCTCAAGATCACAGACAGTCCAGTATGTTGAGTGAACAGAGCTCTGCTGAAGCCCACTTCTCATCTCAGGGTCAGGAAGGGCATGAGAAGGAATGGTGTCCACTGGGAGTCTCTGACTCCCCTTCCTCTTCTTCACTGGAAGAATGAATGGAATCTGCTAGAGATACACTAGCACCAGCACTCTGTTATCCGGGCGTCGAACATATGACCTTGAGCACCAGCTCAAGAGAGGCAAGTCCTCAGCAAACATCTAGGCCTGGGGCAGGGTCTCAGGGGCTGACCTAGTTCTGTTCTGGGGCAGGGTGGGGCTGCTGGTCATATCTGGTGGCTTCTGCTCAGTCAGGGGGCAGATAGGAGGCCAAAGCCATCAGTTTCTTGAAATAGTTTCCCTGATCCACTGCAGGTAGTTGCAGACTTTGGTATAGACACCAGGCTTGGTGGTGGTGTCACAGGGGACATCACCCCAAGACACGATGCCCTGCAGGGCGCCCCCACAGACCAGGGGCCCCCCGGAGTCACCCTGTGGGTAGAAGGGGAAGCATGCATGGGATCCAGTGTGCCCCTCACCTGAACAACACTCATGTCTCAGTCAAAACCTATTCCGAATCCATTCCTTGAAAACTCAGCACAGCCCAGTTTAACCAAAACCAGTTGAGCCTAATGAATACCATTAAACCTCATCTAATTCATCTTGATTTATCCAACCAAATCAGCCCAATCCAAACAGCTCAACACATCCCAACTTAATCCAAACCAATCCAATTTAACACAACCCAATCCAGCCAAGTCAACACACGCCAGATTAATTTAACTTAATCTAACCCACTTGAACGCAGCCCAGTTTAACCCAACTCAATCGCACCCAACCAAAATCCAACCCACCTCTATCTAGCCAAAAACAATCCAACCCATTCCTAACCCAACCCAACTCAGTTTAGTACAACTCAACCAGCTAAGGTCCAATTCTATCCCTTACAACCCCAACCCAACCTGAAGTTACACCTCCCCCATTACAACTCATTCTAGACTCTTTTCCAACACAACCTTGCTTGACTTGAGAATCCCAAAGTCTACACTCCACCCTCAATTCAGCCCCGACATGCTCCCTATCATCAGTCAAACCAAACCCATTTCCATCTCCACTCCAACCCAATCTCATTGCCCTATCCTCAACTCCAACCTCAATACCAACTTCACCGCCATCCTCTTGGCTCTTCCTTTTCCCTCCCCACACGCGCCACAGGCATTTTCTCTGGCCCAGGCAAACCAACCTCCTTCCCTCCCCACTCTCCCGGGTCTCAAGCCCCGGCCCCCAGCTCTGACCTCGCAGGAGTCGGTGCCTCCACCCTCCACGCCTGCGCAAACCATGGTTTTCGTCAGGCGCCCGGGGTAGTCCTTGTTACAAGATTCATCCGAGATGACACTGATGTTGGCACAATGCAGGGTGTCCGGGAGGATCACTGGAGAGGACAGTGGGCTTAACGTGAATGCAGACATCCATCCTGGGTTCCGCTCTCCACGTCCCCTACCCCATCCTCCACATTAAACAGCCTCCTTGGAGGCCTGGCCTGGCCTTTCTCCTTGCACTCACCTTGAGATGACCCCGAGCCTCCTTTGTGGCTCTGCTTGTCGTTGGACACCAGGCCCCAGCCGGACACCAAGCAGGCCTCTCCAGCGCGCGGGCAGCGAGCGGGCAGCGCCACCGGGTGCACCTGGGCCGAGAGGCGCGCGGGCCGGACCAGGCGCAGCAGCATCAGGTCGTGGAGGTGGCTGCGCGCCTTGTAGCGCGGGTGCGGGATCACGCGCGAGACCATGCGCAGCTGCTCCCGGCCGTCGTGTTGGCGTAGGTTGTGCTCGCCCAGGCGCACCCTCATGAAGCTGTGCGGGGGGCCGGGGTGGGGTGGGGTGGGGGATTGTTATCCCCAGGAGATTGTGGGGGTGGGGAGGGCGAAAGCTGGAGCCGCCCTTGGGACTCTGGGTGTCCCCTCCTCCCCCTGCCCCCAGAGGCCTGAGAATTTTGCACATCTGGAAGCAACCCCCCACATCTGGAACTCACCCCCTACGCTCCTTGTTAGCAAACCCACACGCACCAGACCTCCCCCCCCCCCCGCCAGCAGAAGTTATTATTTATTTTCTTATTTATTTTTATTGCTACCAGGATTATTGGGTAGCAATATTGTTGGGGCTCGGTGTCAGTGCTACAAAGCTACTGCTCCTGGCAGCCACTCTCCCCCTTTCTTCCCCTCCTATTTTTATTAGACAGGACAGAGGGAACTTGAGAGGGGAGGGGGAGATAGGGAGAGAGACAGAGCGACCCCTGCAGATCTGCTTCACTGCCTGTGAAGCTTCCCTCCCTCCCCTGCAGGTGGGGGGTGAGGGCTGGAACCCAGGTCCTTGAGCGTGATAACTGGTGCCATCACGCGGATGCGCCATCACCCCTCCAACTGCAGTTCTTTCTGCCTCTGGAACCTCAGAGCCCCTGACCCTTCCTGCCACGCACCCACCCCGCTGCGTACCGGGTCTGGCAGTGGGCGGCGGACAGCACCCAGAATGGGGAGATGAGAGAGGCACCGCAGTTGAAGCGCCCGCGCTCGAAGAGAGCCACCTGCCAGGGCTGCGAGTATGGCACACACTCCTCCCCGCGGTTTGTCTGGGCTCGGTCCTCCTGGGCGGCTGAGGGGTGACAGTGGAGGAGCACTGAGGACAGGCCTCCCTGACCCGTGTAGAGACAGCCAGAAATTTTTTATTATGTAATGAATTGGGTTTAGGTTTTTTTTTTTTTTTTGAATTGCATCAACATTGGTTTTTACCAGTATATATTCTATATTTATTATTATTATTATTAATTTTATTTTTGTGAGTGTGAAACTGAGGCCTGCCTGACACAGGCACAATTCCATGCCTGCGGGCCACTTTAAAAATATTTATATTAGTCAACAATTTGTTTGGCTTTATATGTTAACTCTTTTTTTTAGCTAGCTACCAGGTTCCAGATGCTAACATGATGTCAAACAGACTTTCCTGGGCAGATGACCTCACCAATGTGTCCTGGAGCCCCGCTTCCCCAGATCCCTGTCCCACTAGAGAAAGAGACAGGCTGGGAGTATAGATCGACCTGTCAACACTCATATTCAGCGGGGAAGCAATTACAGAAGCCAGACCTTCCACCTTCTGCATCCCACAATGACCCTGAGTCCATACTCCCAGAGGGATAAAGAATAGGAAAGCTATCAGGGGAGGGCATGGGATACGGAGTTCTGGTGGTGGGAATTGTGTGGAGATGTACCCCTCGTATCCTGTTTTTTGTCAGTGTTTCCTTTTCATAAATAAAAAATATTTATTTATTGGATAGAGATGGAGAGTGAAGAGAGGGACAGAGAGGGAGAGAGACAGAGAGACACCTGCTGCCCTGCTTTACTGCTCATGAAGCTTCCTCCTTGCTGGTGGGGAGATAGAGCTTGAACTCAGGTCCTTGCACATCCTGGGCCACTTTTTCATTCATTCAGAGAGAAAGATGGAGGGACACCACAGAGTTTCCCCAGGTGCTGCAGGAGCTCCCATGTGGTGCTGGGTGTATGTCTGTGTAAACCTGGTTGACTGTCCCCGTGGCAAGGCACGAACCCTCTCCCTTGCACTTTCTTCAGCCTTTGCGAGTAGATCAGTTGCCCCAGTGCCAAGGCGCTTCCATGTGGTGCAAGGACTCCAGCCTGGGCTGCAAGTGTTGTAAGCCACGTGCCCCACCTATCTGGCCCTGTAGCTCTAATTTCTTTTCTTTTCTTCCTTCCTCCCTTCCTTCCTTCCTTCCTTCCTTCCTTCCTTCCTTCTTTCCTTCCTTTCTTTCTTTCTTTCTTCCTTTCTTTTTGTTGCTGGTGTCTCATGCGTGCATGATTCCATGGCTCCTGAGGAATGTTTAAAAATTCTTTTTAAATCTGAGAGAGACAGAGAAGGTGAGAGAGAGAGAGAGAGAAGGAGAGCTACCACAGCAGTGCCCCACTGCTCATGAGGCTTCTCCTGGTGCTGTGCTTGGTGCTCTCATGTGCTTCCAGTGGCTGCAGTCTGGGCCGTGGTGCGTGACAAGGTGTGCACTCTACTGGGTGAGCTAGCTCTCAGACCCTTCATTTATTTGTATTAAACTTAAGAAACTTTATAAATTGTCTTTATCTATTGGATAGAGACAGCCAGAAGCTGAGAAAGAAGGGGGAGATAGAGAGGGAGAGAAACAGAGAGACACCTGCAGCCCGGCTTCACTACTTTGCAAAGCTTTTCCCCTGCAGGTGGGGGACTAGGGGCTTGAACCTGGGTCCTTGCATATTGTAACATGTGTGCTCAACCAGATGCACCACCACCTGCCCCCCTTTTTAATTAAAGAAATCTTGTTGATTTTTAACCACCCTCCTCTCTTGACCTTTGACAACTGCTCTCTGTTTTCCTCAGAACTTTCCCTCCCTCCCGCTCTCTCTCCCCTCTAGCCACTCCACCCCCTCAGTTCCCAGACTTGGGAAGGTGGGGGAAGGGACTGACCCAGGGCAAGACAACCCCCTCTCCCCAGGGGGATTGGATGTGGATACTGCTGTTCAAGGTCACAGATATCAAGTGGACGTGACCACTTAGTCTGTGTTACACAGGTTCTTGGCTCCAGAGCTGCCACCTCAGCAAAGGTGACAATCAGAACGTGTCTCCCAAACAAAAGACCCAGCTGGATCAGGTGGCCGCTGGTGAGGACTGTGCGCAGTAAACCCTTGTCATCATCATCTTCTTCTTTTTTTGGTTGGCTAGAGCGGGCAGAGAGGAACCGAGTGCGAAAGGGGAGACAGAGAAGGAGAAAGAGAAGCGAGAGACACCTGCAGCCCTGTTTCACTGCTTGTGAAGCTTCCCCCCTACAGGTGGGGACAGGGGGCTTGAATCCAGGTCCTCATGCACGGTGACATGTGTGCTCAGTGGCGTGAATGCCATTGCCTGGCCATTGGACTGTGTTTTCAGGTGAGCATCCCTTGCTGTGAGCATGGGCTGTGACTTCAAGAATCACAGCTCAGGTGTCCACATGTGTGAAGGGACACACAGACACACAGACACACACACACACACACACACACACACACACACACACACACACGGGCTCAACAGGTGACGTGGGGTTCTTAGAAAGGGTACCCCGGCAGAGACAGGGAAATACACTCTGATCTCCTAACATTTGCTCACACACATGGCTGTAGCAAGACCTGGAGGGACAGAGTGACTTCCCCTCCTTCCACCTCCTCACATACAGTCTGTGAGTAGATTGTTACTGTTTTTTTGTTTAGAGGTGGGAGATGGGGTTCTTCATTCCAGGATGCGTTTTCATTCATGTAGGTAGACAGAAACATAGAGAGGGAGAGACCCTGCAGCCCTGGAGTTTCCCCTGGTGCTGCAGGAGCTCCTGTGTGGTGCTGGGTGTGAGTCTGTGTGAACCTGGCTGACTGCCCTCGTGGCAAGGCATGTACCCACCCTTCCCGGTGCACTCTTTTCGGCCCTTGAGAGCAGATTATTTGGCCTCTGTCTGTGTTTTCTCATGGGTAAAATTGGATTACATTTTATTTATTTATGATAGGGTGAGAGGCAGAGGGGCCAGGCAGTGGTACACCTGGTTCAGTGCACACATTGCAGTGTGAAAGGACCCAGGTTCAAGCCCCCGGTCCCCATCTGCAGGGGGAAAGCTTCATAAGTGGTGAAGCAGGGCTGCAGGTGTCTCTCTGTCTCTCTCCCTCTCTATCTCCCACTCTCCTCTCAAGTTATCTCTGTCTCTATCCAATAATAAATAAATAGTATTAAAAATGGATAGAGACAGAGAACCAGACTACCACTCTGGCACGTGCGATGCTGGGGACTGAATTCCTTAAAGATTTAACTATTATAAAAGGAGGGAATGAAAAAAGAGAGAGAGAGGGCATGACTCAGCTTTAGCATAAAGTGGTGATCAGGGTTGAACTTGGGACCTCCGGGGCCTCAGGCATGAATGTCCAGTGCTCTAATAGGCGGAGTCCTCTCCCTATTCCTGGATATTAGTTTTTGTAAACACAGGACATGCAGATTTATTTACTCAGACATTCCCCCATATGTGTGGATGGTCAGGCTGTGGACACAGGTGAGAGGTCAAGGTAAGTCAGACCTATTTGCAGACCACCCATTCTGCATTGATCCAGAATTCCAGTTCCACTGCTCATACGGGGGCCAGCCAACCAGCCCCTGGACTGCACCAGATCCAGGGCTGGGCATTCAAGGTCAAAGACACACATAGCCCAGAGACTGGGGCAGCTCGGGCAGGACCCAGGGATCTATCTCTGGATCAGCCCCTGAGCCAGTCACTTGATGTTCAAGGTCGCTCCTGGGGACCTGCCTCCCACATGGGAGGCAGACGGCGGGCACCCAGGTCCTTGCAGACAACACACACACACACACACACACACACACACACACACACACACACACACGGCTATACCAGGCATACAGACACATATGGGGTGGGGGCGGGACCTCAGACACTGGCCATGCTGGCAGCCCACTGGGGCAGGATTTGCAAAACCAAGGGCTCCTGGTGAAGGAGGTGGGGCTGAAGAGAGAGGGCAGAGAAGGGCAGTGGGGTGTGGGCTGAACAGTTGACACCCAGGCCAGCACCCAGGCCAGCACCCAACCACACCTGGTCAGTCCCAGCTGGAGGAGGGCCAAGGCAGCGGGCAGGAGGAGGCCGGGAGGAGAGGGTGCCAGGAGAGCCCGGGGGCAGGTTGGCGGCAGGGAGGGGGGGGGTCCTGAGGGCCCCCCGGAGTGAGGGGCCTGTAGTAGGTGGGTGGGTGGGACAATCAAAGTCCACTGTGACACCTTCAGGCTTCTTTCTATCTCCAGTCTTTTCCTGCCACCCAGGGCCACTTTAACCCAGGTCCCTTGACCTTGGCCTAGTGGACACCTCTCTCCACCCACAGACCCCTTCTGATCCCCCTCCCTGTAGTAGACCAGGGATGCCCAGAGGGGCACCTTGAGCTTGCCCTGCAGTCTCCACAACACATGGGGAAACTGAGACACAGGCCAGAGGTAACTAGAAGACAGTGGGGGTGAAGGGGAGGGTAGAAACAGGATTCGAACCTGGGCTTCTTGGTCGCTTGGCTCCTGCTCCCCCACCCCGTTCCACCCTTGTTTGTTTCATGCACCCACAGGCTACTCTAGAAACCTGGTCACTGTGGTGCTGCCTTGCAGAGGTCAGAGAGGGCCAGGGATTGCCTCAAGGTCACACAGCAAGGAAACAGAACCTCAGGCCTTGCCACCCCTGGGCTGGCTGTGTGTGTGATGCCGTGGGACTCGGCAAACGCCGGCTGACACGGGGACCCCAGGCAGCTCTGGGAGTGGAGTGAGGGCTTTGTGCTGGGGACAGGGCCCCAGGGGAGGATTGCAGCTGGGGGCTGATGGACACCTGCCCTGGGCACACCTCACCTGCAGATGCCAGAAGGAGGGAGAAGCCGAGGAGAAGCCACATGGTGGAGGAAGGACTGGGGCTCTGCTGAGGTCTGGGAGGAGAGCGAGATGGGTGAGCAGATGGGTGGATCCCTCCTGGTAGGCTGACCCACCTTCCTGCGTCCTGAAAGCCTCTTCTTCTACGGTTATTGTTATTATTATTAAGCTTGGTCCTTGCACATGCTCTGATTTCTTTGGTCCCAGGCTGCATTTGCACGTGGATAGAATGACAGAGAGTCATGCTGGGGGAGACAGCCTAGTGGTTCTGTAAAAAGACTTTTGGGGATGTGGGTGATGGCCCACCAGGTTGAGCGCACATGCTACTGTGTGCAAGGACCCAGGTTCAAGCCCCCAGTTCCCACCTGTGGGGGGAAGCTTCACACGCAGTGCAGCAAAGCTGCAGGTGTCTTTCTGTCTATCTTTCCCCTCCCCTCTCGATTTTTCTCTGACTTTCATGCCAGAGGCTCCCAGGTCCCAGGTTCAAGCCTCAGCACCACCCAAAACAACAGCTGAGCAGTTCTCTGGCACCTCTCTCTCTCTCTCTGGATATGTATTTGGAGAGAGACAGAGAGACACCACAGCATTGGAGCTTCCTTGTGCTGGGGCTGGGCCCTGAGCTGCACACACACACACACACACACACACACACACACACACACACACACACCACAAGGCATACCTCCTCCCCAGTCAGTTGTCTCTCTGGCCCTCTCCCTTTATATAACACAGCACAGGGGGCCTCAGGAATGTGTCATGCCACAGAACAGCCTCCTGGCTTTGTTTATATCTTATTTAGACAGAGGGACAGAGGAGACAGGATGGGAGGAGAGAGATACAAGAGACATTACAGCAGTGCTCCACCATCCATAGTGCTCCTGTGTGGTGTTGGGGCTCGAACCCAGGGCCTCACACATGGGAGGTGTGTATTCTACTAGATGAGCTATCTCAGGTCTCCAAAGGCATCTTTCCTTGCCTGGGGGGTGGCCCAGCGTTAGAGTGCAGGCCTTAGAGGCGTGAGGCCCTGGGTCTGGCCCTTGGCACCAGGGACAAACACAAGAAATGCAAAGCCAATGAGATGTCACCCCTGGCAGAGAGGCGCTTTGGTCTCTCTCTCTCTCTCAAAAACAAGCAGTGTCTCACAGCTAGCCTCACTGCCCACTCCACTTCTCACCCTCCTGGGTCTCCCTTGCCCCCATCTCAGAAGGGATGGACGCCCAGGCATAGCCCTAACCTCTGACACCCCAGCACCTTCCACTTGGCCTTGGGGTCTTGGATCTATGACCCACCCCACTCCCCAAGGCCTGGCTCAGGATGGCAGCCTCCGTCAGGGCTCTTGGGGTACCCCTCAGCTGGCTTCTCTACTTGTCCCCATGGGGTCTCTCTACACCCAGTAGTGGCCTGTCCTGTGTTCAGCTCCTGTGAGCTCCCGCCCTCCCACACCAATCACTTGCAGGGGTGCCTGCAGTTTCTCCTCAGCCAGGCTTTGTCCTTGCAAAGGTACCCCCACTCTCACCTTCTGCAGAGTCACCCTCACACTCCCTGCTCCTCCTCCTGGGTGTAGCTACTGTTCCTTTGTGGGGCCACCTCCTCCCTGAGCCTTTCCTGACCTCCCCAATGTCCTGTCGGTACCCCCACCTCATGCCCTTGATCCCATCAATCAGTGGGGATGAGTGAAAGACTCTCCCATCACCTCTGAAGGTGTCCCCCACCACCCCTCCAGGGAGACCCCCCTCACAGCCAGCAGGGCCCACAGTGTCTGTTCTGTTTCCATCAGAGCACCAGGAATGCCCCCGCCCCGCCTGTCCTCTCCACATGTCCTGTGCTGAGTGCACGGACCCTGACAATGCTGCCTGACCTTCTTTTTCTTCTTCTCCCTTTAATTTTTCAGCAGGGGAGGAGACCTTGTGGATGTGTGACTTCAAGGCTTTGGGCTGCTTTTTCCCTTGAGATATAGAGACAGAGAGAGGGAGAGAGGGAGGGGGAAGAGAGAGGGATAGAGACAGAGGTAGGGAGAGGGGGAGAGGGGAGAAGGGGGGAGAGAGTGGAAGAGAAGGAGGGGGGAGAGGAGGACACATAGAGAGGGAGAGATGGGGAGAGAGAGGAAGGGAGGGTGAGAAACGGGGGGAGAGGGAGAGAGGGAGGGGGAGAGGGGTAGGGGAGAGGGAGGGAGGGGGAGGACACAGAGAGAGGGAGAGATGGGGAGAGAGAAAGGAAGGGTGAGAAATGAGGAGAGGGAGAGAGGGAGGGGGGAGAGGGGAGGACACAGAGAGAGGGAGGGGGAGGACACAGAGAGAGGGAGAGATGGGGAGAGAAGAGAGGGAAGGGGAGAGAGAGAGGGAGCAGGGAGAGAGAGAGGAGAGAATGAGAGAGGGAGAAAGAGGGAGGGGAGGGGGAGAGAGAAACCACAGCACTGGAGTTTCCTCTCACGCCATAGTACCTCCCGCATGGTGCTGAGGCTTAGTCCTGGCCCATGTGTGCGCAGGGCAGACATCCTACCAGGTGGGCCCTGGCTTTGTTCTCACCTCTGGCCTCTTGCACCCTGTCCCCCTACTCCTCACCCCACTGGGTCTCTTTCCTGTATCTTGGGGACATTTTCCTGGGTTCAGGCTCAAGTTTGGACCCTTGGCACTCAGCTCCCTCAGGGTGGGTCCTGACAGCACCCCAAAGCAGAGCACCCTTTGTCACCGCCCTTTCCACCGCCCCCACTCCTGCCTCAAGGGTCTCACCCCTTGCAGATCCTCCAGCAGCATCTAGGTCGGCGTGGATGCCAGGAGAAGGGGGAGCAGGCACCGGAAGCCCTGCATTTATAAGCTCCCCAGCCTGCCTGGGTCTGGGAGGTGGGTGAGGGCGGGGTGGGAGGTGACCAGGAGTTGGGTTTACAAGCGGGATGCCACAGCCGAGGTGGCTGGTGGGGCGGGGGCCATGGAATAATGGGCTTCTATTAGATACAAGCTTTTGTCTGAGTCTCTGAGGAGGAATTCACCAGGGGCAGTTCCTTGAGGGGAGGGAGGCTGGCCAGCCAAAACTAGAAAACGGGGCAGGGGGTTGACCAGAATGTAAAGTCTGGGGTCTGCAGTGTAGAAATGACTTATGGTAGCCTCTGCAACTTGGTGGCTGAAAGGCACTAAGATATGGTTTAAATGAAGGTAAAAATATAGCAGGTGAGATTTGGGGTCTCCACTACGAAGTCTATTTTAGGTATATTCCAAGGGGTCCATGACTTCACTAATTTTTCCTGAGCCTGTCAGCTACCCTGACACCATCCTGACTTCCCTGGGTAGATGATCTCACCAGTGTCCTAGAACCTCACCTCACCCAGAGCCCTGCCCATTAGGGATAGATATAAACAGGCTGGAGTATGGATCCACCTGCCAGCATCCATATCCAGAGGAGAAGCAATTACAGAAGCCATACCTCCCACCTTCTGCATCCCATAAAGAATTTTGGTTCATACTCCCAGAGGGATAAAGAATAAGAAAGAAAGAAAGAAAGAAAAAAAAAAAAAAAGGAAAGTTTCCAATGGAACTCTGGTGGTGGGAATTGTATGGAATTATACCCCTGTTATCCTACAATCTTGTCAATCATTATGAGATCAATAAAAAAAATAATAAAATCAATGCAACGTGTACCACCTCAGCATGTTTCACTTCAGACCATGTCCAGAGACTTAAGGTGTGGAATGACAAACCTTCAGCTTCATTACTTGGGTGAGACCTTTCTTTTCATAGGATTCTCTAATTCCATTCCAGGTGGTTCACTTCCTAACAAAGTCCCAAAACCTAGATATAGACCAGGTCCCGTGAGATAGAGCATATGTTCACACGTATCCATAAACTAGGCCAAAATATATTCCTAAAAGCAAAAGTACACAATAGTCTGCAGTGAGTCAGTATCAAGTTCCTAATGAAGTAGTATCTAATTAGACTTAGATACCCTCCTCACCTACTTCCTATTCCAGCTCTCTCACTCACTCCAAAGCTAATCTTAGCAAAGCAAGGACTGCAAAAGCTGAATAAGGGCAAGAGACTGGCATACTTTAATGATGACTCTTTAGTCACTATCAGGCCACCCCATCAGCTGGGACCCTATTTGGGGAGTCCTGAGATTCCCAAACAGACATGATGGACCTAGACCTCAAATAAATCCCTCTCTCCATTGTTACTGGTCATTTCTATCAGGAACAACAAAAAAGACCCCTTTGGGGCCCCACCATAGGACCTTGCCCTCAACTTGGATGAACAACGGTAGAGAATGTTCCATCCTCTGAAGGGAGGCTGAACAACATGCTCTATGCTACACCTGAGGAAGATGGGTCACTATTGGGGCAGCTTGGAATGTTCCTACTCATGACCACAGAATGTGAGCTCAGATCTACAGGGATGCAGAGGTCACATAGGCTCCTAAGCTGAATATGGGCCCCAGATCACATCAAATCAATGGGGTTCACAGTCAACAATATTTATACCCCTTCCCCATATTAGGGAGCTACTCTCTTCCCTCATCCAGCTTTCTGGTCCTTTTCCAGCCATGACATCATCTCCCCAGACAATAACTTGGATCCACTTGCATATCAGATTTCAGGCTCAGAGAAAAAAAAAACTAGTATAGATACAGGCCCTTCGAAATATAACTAAAATATGTCTACTAGCTATCTACAAAATGGAGGACCCCAAACTCTTCATCTGCACTACTCCAGCCTTTAGGTCCATGATTGTTCAACAATCTGTTTGGCTTTGTATGTTAACTCTCTTTTCAGCCACCAGGTTCCAGATGCCAGCATGATGCCAACCAAACTTCCCTGGACCCCACCAATGTGTCCTGGAGCTCTCCTTCCCCAGAGCCCTGCCCCACTAGGGAAAGACAGAGACAGGCTGGGAGTATGGATTGACCAGTAAATGCCCATGTTCAGCGGGGAAGCAATTACAGAAGCCAGACCTTCCACCTTCTGCATCCCACAATGATCTTGGGTCCATACTCCCAGAGGGATAAAGAATAGGAAAGCTATTAGGGGAGGGGATGGGATACAGAGTTCTGGTGGTGGGAATTGTGTGGGGTTGTACCCCTCTTATCCTATGGTTTTGTTAATGTCTCCTTTTTTAAATAAATAAAAAATACTCCTGCAGATGCCTGAAAAAACAATAAAAAAAGAAATTGGAGGCTCTAGCTATAGGCTAGAGCAGGGCTCTGGATTCTGGATTTTGACCTTAAATTCCCCCCTCCAAGCAATTTGCCTTATCATTTTTTTATCAGTGGTCCTAATTCTAGACCTCAAATTCTGGTTCACCAGTTCTGGTTTGGGGGAGGGGTTAGAATTGGGTATGCCAGAATCACAAAGTGTGGATTTTTGGAGCCTGGGTTTGGAATTTGGATTCTGGAATATGGCTTTTGACTGACAGATCTCATACTTGGATTCTAGATCTGCTGGGTTTTGGTACCAGATCAGGTGCCAGTTCTTAGCAACATCGCCCCGCCAGATATTCGTCGGGATGTGGCATCATCTAAGTTCATTTCTCACGTCTATGCTCCACCGGACCTGCCAATATACGTGGATATCTTTGCCCACCCTGTCCAACGCTTGACGTCTCATCACCCAATCTGGTCCCCTACGCCTACACTGAACTTCTCTGTTCCAGACTCTTGGAAACAGAGTTGGCAGTCAGCTGAGGTGAAGAACAAACACCTCATCACAGACCCCTGCGAGCGTCAACCTGGCTTTGACCTAGCACGTTATGATCGGGCCCTCCTCAATCGCTATCGAACAGGCCATGGCCAGTGCGCCGCTATGTTCCATCGCTGGGAAGCCAGAGACGACCCGAACTGCCCCTGCGGCTCCAGACAGACTATGACCCACACAGTCAACGACTGCCACCTCTCCAGATTCAAAGGAGGTCTCGAGGCTTTGCATCAGGCTCAACCTGACGCTGTTGACTGGCTATGGAAGAAGGGCAAACGCTAGAAGAAGAAGGGGCCTGAATTAGCGTGTTTGGAATCCAGGGCTTGCAGTTGGAAGCTTTCACACCTGTTGTGTAAGCTGGTGGCAGGGATCTGGAGTACAAATGGTAGATTTTGGTCTTTGGAGCCTGGTCCTAGACTCTGGGGTTCCATGGGCTGTGTTAGGAGAGTGAAGTTTGGAGTTTTCACATCCACCTTGTGTGTTCAGAGACGGAACTGGCCTCTAGGACCCCGACTTTCCTAGAATCTGGATGCCAGCACAGGATTCAGGAGACTGAGGCCTTCATTCTGGATCTTTCAGTCTTGTTTCTTCTTTCTGAGACCTGAATTCTGGATTCTGCTTTCTGGGGACTAGAAAGGTTCCCTATGATGACCCATGGCTTTGGGAATTTGGAGATGTCTTGTGATGTGTCAGAAGCCTGGAGGACTGTGAACAATTGTCTAGATTCTATCCGGGCTTGTATAACCAGTGGGGAGGCACAGAAAGGAGGGGCTGTCTGCAGGTCACCTGGGGCAAAGGGACCTGTTACAAGTGTGGTTCTTCCTCCCCGTGCCCGGAGAGCCCTCAGGTTTATGGAGGGCACCGCATGACTGAAGGCTCAGTGGCCAAAGCAAGGCCCTGCTCCTTGAGCTTTCCTCTGACAATAGTGGGAGCATAGTGGCACGTAAGTCCCCAGATGCCTTTCAGACATTCCAGAACCTCAGGCTGTCAGTTATTCGAGGACGAGCCTCTAGAATAGTCCAGAACGAGCCCCAGC
>NC_080163.1:5074267-5116767 GCF_950295315.1 Erinaceus europaeus
CTGGGAGGGTGACAGGGGTCCCATTTGTGCCGGCTTCTTACAAAGAGCTAATCCCATGGAGGGACATCTGTGCCAGAACCTGTCTGTCTCAAGGAATAAACCTTCTCTCTTTCCTCTCATGTATCAGCTGCCCTGAGAGCTGTGTTTGTTGGTGGTGAGAACCTGATTGTTTGGGTTTGGAAGACAGGAAAATTCTCCAGGAAAGAGTGTTCCCCTGCTGTGGGCACCATGCCCCCTCTGCCCTGGTGGTCTGGGCTTTTTGCCCTTTGAAACCTCTGGGCCATATATACAGGTGGGCCCAGTGAGGGTTGTGACAGGATTCACAGTCCTCTACCTGGCTCCTCTGCAGGACACCTGCAAACAGGAAGCGCTCGGCTTGACTTGGTTTTGCCTTTGCTGCAGTCCCCTGCCTGTGGGCATAGACTGAGCAGTTGAGTCACTTGTTCCTCTTGGGAGTTGGCAAGGCTCTAAGAATGTCTCCATTTCAGCTAGGTTGTCCAGTTTCTTTGCACATAAGTATTCATAATATTGTCTTATGATCTTAAGTATTTAGTTTCCTTCCTTCCTTTTTTTTTTTTTTTTTTTTCCCCTTCAAGGTTATTGCTGAAGTTCAGGGTGACACTATGAAGCCACTGCTCCTGGTGGTCATTCATTCATTCATTTTTTCCCCCCTCATTTTATTCGATAGGACAGATAGAAATCGAGAGAGGAGGGGGAGACTCTATCTCTAAGATACTCTAGTGAGAGAGAGAAAGACAGACCCCTGCTGACCTGCTTTGCTGCTTGTGAAGTGCCCCTGAAACAGGTGGGGATTGGGGCTCGGACCCAGGTCCTTCTGCATAATACTATGTGCACTTAATCTGGTGAGCCACTGCCTGGTCCCTCTTTCATTTCTTCTCTTTTCTCTTCTTTTCTTTACTTTCCTTCCCTCCTCCCCTCCCTCTTCCTTCCTTCCTTCCTTCCTTCCTTCCTTCCTTCCTTCCTTCCTCCTCCCCCTATTCATTCATCCCTCTCCTCCTTCTCCTCTCTCCTCTCCTTCGCCACTTCTGCTGCTTCTTCAGAGCACTGCTCTCAGCTCTGGCTTATGGTGGTGCAGGGGAGTGAACCTGGGACCTTGGAGCCTTAAGCATGAGAGTCTGTTTGCATAACCATTATGCTGACTCCCTCCCTCCCCAATATCTCTCATTTCTGAATATCTGTCTTAGCTCCCTCTCTCCTTTTCTTGGGGACCCTTGGGAATGGCTTCTCAGTTCTATTTATCCTCTCAAAGAACCATCTCTTGATCTCATTGATCTCATTGTTTTTTTTTTTTTTTTTGTATCATCTTTTCAGTTTCTGCTTCACTCATCTTTGCTCTGGTACTAACTAGTTCTCTCCACCTAACTTCTGGATCTTTTTGCTTCTCCTTTTCTAGTTCCTTCACTTGTCATGCCTGGTGTTTTATCTGAAGTCTCTCTTCTTACAGTGGGGCTGTGTCGCTACAGGCCATGTAGCTTTTGCAGCATTCTGCAGCACCAGCTAGCTCTAGCTTCATTTTTATATAATCTTTAATTTCTCTTTTGAGTTTTTCAGTGACCCACACGCCACACATTATTTAGAAGCATGCCTTGGGAATCGGGCGGTAGCGCAGCAGGTTAAGCGCATGTGGTGCAAAGTGCAAAGACCATTGTAAGGATCCCGGTTTGAGCCCCCGGCTCCCCACCTGCAGGGGAGTCACTTCACAGGTGGTGAAGCAGGTCTGCAGGTGTCTGTCTTTCTCTCCCCCTCTCTGTCTTCCCCTCCTCTCTCCATTTCTCTCTGTGCTATCCAACAACAACAATAATAACTACAACAATAAAACAAGGACAACAAAAGGGAATAAATAAATAAATACCTAAAAAAAGAAGCATGCCTTTTAGTTCCAACATTATTTATTTATTCCCTTTTGTTGCCCTTGTTTTATTGTTGTAGTTATTCTTCTTGTCGTCGTCTGTTGGATAGGACAGAGAGAAATGGAGAGAGGAGGGGAAGACAGAGAGGGGGACAGAAAGATAGACACTTGCAGACCTGCTTCACCGCCTGTGAAGCGACTCCCCTGCAGGTGGGGAGCCGGGGGCTCGAACCGGGATCCTTACGCCGGTCCTTGCGCTTTGCGCCACGTGCGCTTAACCCGCTGTGCTACCACCCGACTCCCTAGTTCCAACATTTTGAGGCTTTTCTTTTTTCACTTTTGTTATTGATTCCAGCCTTATACCCTTGCCGTCTGAAAGGACGCCAGTTATGACTTCAGTCTCCACATATTTAAGGCTACCTTTGGTTTCTACCATGTGGTCGGTTCTTGAGAATGCCCCATGGGCACCTGAGAAAAATGATAATTCATCCCATTTGGGGTGGGAGAGTCTGTGTGAGTCAGTTCCATTCTTTCTATTACTTCATTTAGTGCTAATATTTCTTTATTGATTTTTTTTTTTTTTTTTTTTTACCAGAGCACTGCTCAGCTCTGGCTTATAGTGGTGTAGGGTATTGAACCTGGGACTTTGGAGCCTTAGGCATGAAAGTCTCTTTGCAGAACCACTATGCTGTCTCCCCTGCCCTCTTTGTTGATTTTCCTTTTTCTTTTTATTTATTTATTTATAAAATGGAGGCATTAGACAAGACCATAGGATAAGAGAGGTACATTTCAACACAGTGCCTACCCCCAGAGCTCTATACCCAGTCCCCTCCTTTAATAGCTTCCCTATTCTTTATCTCTCTGGGAGCATGGACCCAGGATCATTGTGGGGTGCAGAAGATAGAAAGTCTGGCTTCTGTAACTGCTTCTCCACTGAAATGGGTGCTGGCAGGTTGATCCATACTCCCAGCCTGTCTCTCTTCCTAATGGGGCAGGGATCTGGGGGAGGTGGGGCTCCAGGACACAGGGTGGGGTCGTCTGCCCAGGGAAGTCCAGTTGGCATCATGGTAGCATGTGGAACCTGGTAGCCAAAGAAGAGTTAAGATAGAAAGCAGAACAAACTGTTGACTAATCATGGACCTAAAGGCATGAATATTGCAGATGAAGATTGGGGTCTCTGTTTTGGGAAAAAAAACTAGTAGGTCTATCTTAGGTATATTCCAGAGGGCCCATGACTTCACTAGTTTTTGCCTGGGATTGACATCTGATATGCAGGTGGACCCAGGTTATTGTGTCTTTTGCTGTAAGTGGTGTGTTGAGGTTTGCTATTGTGTTGATTTTCACTGTGTCCCTTGAGGTCATTTAGAACTTGTCTTGAGTCCTTGAATGCCCCCAGATTGGATGCATGTGTAGTGATGATGGCTGTAGCTTCTTTTAAAAAATTTATTTTCTATTTTTTCATTGTGATTAATAGTCAGTTGCAAGGTTGTAAGATTATAGTGTAGAGGTGCATACTACCCCACCACCAGAGCTCTGTATCCCCACCCTCCCACCTCCCAAAGATCACCACCAGAGTTCTCATAAGTCTTAGAAACAGTTTGCTTCTGTTTTCTTTGGATTTTTTTTCTGTAAATCAGGTCTCTAGATTCCACATATGAGTGAAACCATCTGGTAGTTGTCTGTCACCTCTTTATTTATTTCTACCAAGCATCATCACCTCCAGTTCCGTCCATTTTGTTCCAAAGGACACCATATAATCTTTTTTGATGTCAGAGTAATATTCCATGGAGTATATATCCAATAACTTCTTTTAAAATATTTATTTATTTGTTCCCTTTTGTTGTTCTTATTGTTTTATTGTTGTAGTTATTATTATTGTTGTTGGATAGCACAGAGAGAAATGGAGAGAGGAGGTTAAGACAGAGAAGGGGAGAGAAAGATAGACACCTGCAGACCTGCTTCACCACCTGTGAATCAACTCCCCTGCAGGTGGGGAGCCAGGGGCTCGAACTGGGATTTTTATGCTGGTCCTTGAGCTTTGTGCCACGTGTGCTTAACCTGCTGCGCTACCGCCTGACTCCCTAACCAATAACTTCTTTATCCAGTCAGCTGTTGACAGACACTTAGGCTGCATCCACTCTTTGGCTATTGTGAATAATGCAGCTGTGACAAAGGAGTGTATATGTCCCTTCTGATTAGTACTTGAGTAAATCCATGAGTGGTATTGCTGGGTCATAATATAATTCCATTTTGCTTTGTTTAAGGACTCTCCATACAGTCTTCCAAAGGGGCTGTCCCTGTTTTCATTTCCACCAGCAGAGAGTGGCTGTAGCTTCCTGTTGGAGCGACCCTGTGCACATCCCACGATGTCCTTCACCTCTATGTCTGCAAGTCAACTTTGTCCGAGGTAAGAATAGCAATTTCTGTCCTTCTTTCTTCATTACTGGATTGGAACACCTTGTTCCAGTCTCACCCTGAGTCTATGTTTATCTAGCTTTACTTTGGATATGAGTTTAAAGGCACTGCTTTTCTGTGTGTCTGACCTGGAACAGAGCTAGCCCCAGCTGCCTGGAAGAAGCTTCGGTGTTGGGGTCACTTTCATTTCTTTCCTCTCTCTCTGTCTTTGTTTCTCTCTCTCTTTCTCTCTCTTGCTTTTATTATTTTTTTTAAAGTCCATCCAGCCACTGCATGTCTTTTGATTCATGAGCATATAAAGTAATCTTTTTTATGGGGCTGGGTGTTGGCACACTCAGTTGAATGCACACACTGCTGTGTTTAAAAATCTGGGTTCAAGTCCCCACCCCCCACTTGCTAGAGAAAAGCTTCATGAACAGTGAAGCAGGTCTGCAGGTGTCTATTTTTCTCTTTTACTCTGTATCTCCCCCTCCAGTCTCAATCTCTAACTGTCCTATCAAAAAAAAAAAAGGGAAGAAATAAAAGAAGCCACCACAAGCAGTGGATCCATCATACAAGCACTGGGCTCCAGTGATAACCAGGGTGGAAAAATGTCAATTTATTATTATTATTAATTATTATTATATATTTTTACCAAAGCACTGCTCAGCTGTGGATGAGGGTGGTATAGGGGATTGAATCTTGACCCTCAGAGCCTCCCTCAGGTATGAGGCTCTTTGCATAAACTGTATGTTATCTCATCAGCCTTCTCTCCCATCTTTTTGATAGTGGAGACAGAAAGAGATAGAGGAGAGATAAACAGGGAAGACACCTGTGCTGCTCTATTACTCATAAGTTTCCCTCTGCAGGTAGGGGCTAGGGCTTTGAAATAGGATTCTTTCTTTCTTTCTTTCTTTCTTTCTTTCTTTCTTTCTTTCTTTCTTTCTTTCTTTCGCCACCAGGGTTATCTCTGGGGCTCGGTGCCCACACTACAAATCCACTTCTCCTGGCAGCTACTTTTTCCTTTTCCTTTTTTAAATTTTACTTGATAGGACAGAGGTAAATTGAGAGGAAAGGGGAGATAGAGAGGGAGAGAGAAAGACAGACATGTGTAGCCCTGCTTCACCACTTGTGAAGCGTCCTCCTTGCAGGTGGGGACTGGGGGCTCAAACTTTGTCCCTGTACTATGTGCACTTAACTAGATGTACCACGACCTGGCCCCCTTGAACTTTGATTCTTAAAAGTTTTTTTGTTTGTTATTGATAGTAGGTTACAAGATTATAAGATCACAGTTTAGAGTTCCACACCACACTCACCAACAGAGTTCTGCATCCACAGCCTCCAAAGACCACCACAATAGTTCTCACAAATAGACAGTTTGCTTGCTTTATTTTTTTTTTCAAGTTCATGTATATCACTGAACCTGGATTCTTACACATTGTGATGTGTGTGGTCTCCATGATTAAAACTTATGAAGAAAATTCTGAGATCTGTGCTGCCCCTAGAGGCATTTTTAGGACAACGGACCCAACAAGTTTTCAAGGAATACAATCTAGTATATTTTCGGTAAAATGGAAACTAAAGAGACTGGGGAAGTAGCAACAGCTTAACTGCCAGAGTACTGAACTTGTGTGCCTGAGGCTCCTCGTTCAATCCCCAGCATCTCATGTGCCAGAGTGGGGCTTTGGCTTGTTTCTGCTTCCTCTCTGTCTCATGAGGAATCCATTTCCAAATGGAATAAATAAAAATTATAAAAATGAAACTAGTCCAAAAGGTAAAGATTTCATTTGCAACATGCATGTGTTGAAAAACTTGACACTTTGCTCTATGCCTTCATATATGGGTCAGGAATCAAATTGGCTAAGTGGAAAAATAAACTAGTGAATGAAGAAGTATTTAGAGGTTTATTTTATAAAACAAAAAGAGTAAAGACCACTACAGAGTAAGCCTAACTCCCTAGGAATAATAGCAAATATACCCAAGTCTCTCCTTCCTTCCTTCCTTCCTTCCTTCCTTCCTTCCTTCCTTCCTTCCTTCTTTCCTTCCTTCCTTCCTTCCTTCCTATCTTTCTTTTTCCTTCAGGGTTATTGTTGGAGCTCAGTACTGGCACTATGAATCCACTGCTTCTGGCAGCCATTTTTTTCCATTTTTATTGGATAGGACAGAGAGAAATTGAGGAGGGGGAGGCAGAGAGGGAGAGAGAAAGAGACACCTGCAGACCTGCTTCAACACTTGTTTGGTGTCCCCCCTGCAGGTGAGGAGCCGGGGGCTTGAACCAGATCCTTGCACTTAGTATGCCACTGGCCATCCCCCTCAAATTTCTTGGGAAAACAAGTTTAGATTTCCCCCCTCTGCTTCTTGAAGCTATGTTCTTGTCAGAGTTTGGAATGAAAACATCCAAGAAAGGCTGCCAAATAAATCACTGACTTAGAAATCAGGAAACATGGAAACCAAGAGTCACTTAATAGAACTCGCTAGGGAAAATAGCCTTGAAAATAGCCTCTCTTGTGTTCCTCAAAATTGCAGAGTAAGAAAGAAACTTCATGTGCACAAAAATAGATGAGGAGACTACAAGGAACATAGAATGTGTCTTCTTTCTTTCTTCCTTTCTTTTGGTCATAACTGAGGCTTTGTTGTCCTGAGATGACTTACTTATGGGGGGAGAGGAGAGATATTTTCGCTAGAGGGGAAAGGGAGACAGAGAGGAGAGACCTTTTTGCTAGAAGAGAGAGAGGGAAAGAGACAGAGCGGAGAGACACTTGCAGCACTGCTCTAGCACTTGTGAAGCACAGTGGGTCCTCGTGCATGGTAATGTGTGCACACTCTCAGGTGAGCCACTGCCCGGCTCCAGAAGAGTTAGTTGTTATGAGGGACTGCCTAACACTTGCTCTGGTGTTGGGAAATTGTGCAGATGTGGTCACATCCACCATGTTGTCCCCTCAGGGTATTGCCAGTTCCTGCGAGAGTTGAAATTCTATTCCCAGAGTGCCTTGTTCCACCATGTTGTCCCCTCAGGGTATTGTCAATTCCCATGAGAAACCCTATTCCCAGAGTGCCTTGTTTCCTAGCCAATCCTGTCCCGACTTGTCACTTCCAGAATTTCTCCCATAAAATCCCTTCTGCTTCTGCCCCTCTCTCTCTCTTTGTCCCTTTTCACCTCGGTGACTGGACGCAGAGAAGGGTTGCTGTGTGTAGCGGGAGGTGGCCATTTTGCTAGCTCCACATGGCCTGAACTGCTGTGCTCTCACCCAACTCTGAGGTGTCCGCGTGAATAAAGATTTGTGTTCCCTCTCTGCTCCGATCTCCTCTCTCTCCCCACCACGGTGCAACCCGACACTCTGGAGAGAGATTCTCAACACACATTTCTTGGAGGGACATGCTCTATATACTCGCCTGGAGAGCAAATGACTGTTTGTGAAAAGATAATGTTGATTGATGGAGGGAAGGAAAACCTGCCCTGAAGGTGATGCTATTTTGCAAGGCTCCCTGCTGCACAAACATCCTTGAGAA
The DNA here is from genome assembly GCF_950295315.1 of Erinaceus europaeus. Lineage (NCBI taxonomy): Eukaryota > Metazoa > Chordata > Mammalia > Eulipotyphla > Erinaceidae > Erinaceus > Erinaceus europaeus. The sequence goes on from NC_080163.1 coordinate 5,082,042, forward strand.
GACAGTTGAGAAAGACATGCCTCATTGAACACACAATACATGACAGTGTGAAAGGCCCGTGGAGAATTAGCTCTTAGTACCACGTGATCTGTCCTCCATGAGACAACAGCATTTTGTGGCCAGAGGTGTACAGCATGGAACTTAAGACTCCTTGCCCCTGTGGATGGGTTTTGGAATCTTTGCTTTAGTAATCTTGGGGGACTGGTTGGTGGCACACCAGATTGAGCCACCATTACTATGCTCAAGGACCTGGGTTCAAGCTCCCCGGTCCCTACCTGCAGGTGGGGGAAGCTTCATGAGTGGTGAAGCAGTGTTGCAGGTGTTTCTCTCTCTCCCTCTCTATTTTTACCTTTCTCCTCAATTTATTATTTTTTAAAAAATTATTTATAAAATAAAAAATATTGATAAGACCATAGGATAAGAGGGGTACAATTCCACACAATTCCCAGATTCCAGAGTTCTGTATCCCATCCCCTCCATTGGAAACTTTCCTATTCTTTATCTCTCTGGGAGTATGGACCCAGGATTATTATGGGGTGCAGAAGGTGGAAGGTCTGGCTTCTGTAATTGCTTCTCCACCGAACATGGGCATTGGCAGATTGATCCATACTCACAGCCTGTTTCTGTATTTCCCTAGTGGGCAGGGTTCCAGAGAGGTGGAGTTACAGGACACATTGGTGAGGTCCTCTGCCTGGGGAAGTCAGGTTGGCATCACAGTAGCATCTATAACTTGGAGTCTGAAGAAGCATTAAGATATAAAGCAAAACATATTTTTTAATAACCAAGAACCTAATGGCAAGAATGTAGAAGATGAGATTTGGGGTTTCCATTTTGTAAAAAAGCTAGTAGGTCTATTTTAGGTATATTCTAAGGGACCCATGACTTTACTAATTTTTGTCTGAGCTCAACAGCTAACATGCAGGTGGACCAAAGGTATTGTCTGGGGAGATGGTGTCAGAGTCAGAAATAGGACTAGAAAGCTGGATCAGGGACAAGAGTAGCTCACAAATATGGGAAAAGTCTATAAATACCATTAACTATAAACCTCATTGATTTGATCTGGGGCCCATATTCAGTACAGGAGCCTGTGTTACCTCTGCATCCCTATAGGTCTGAGCTCACATTCTGTGGTCATGGCTAGGAACATTCTAGGATGCATCCATTGCTGGAATCATCTTCCTCAAGAGGTAGAGGATTTTGGCCCAACCTCCCTTCAGAGAATAGGGCAGTCCCTACCGTTGTTGATCTACATTGAGTGCAAGGTCCTATAGAGGCCCACAAGAGGGTGGGTCCATTATGTTGTTCTTGATGGAGATGACCAGTGACAGTGGAGAGAGGGATTTGTTAGAGGTCTACGCTCGTCATGTCTATGTGGGAATCCCAAGACTCCCTGACTAGGGCCCCCGGAGATGAGGTGGCCTGGTAGTAACCAAAAGAGCCATCATTAAAGCATGCTGGTCTCTTGTACTTATCCAGCTTTTGTAGTCCTTATTTTAACTGAAGGAAGTGAAATAGCAAGTAGGTGAGGAGATTATCTAGGTCTAAGTAGAAACTGTTTGGTTAAGTACTTTATGGTGTCTCTTTTTAGGCCTTTCTACTTTTTTGGCATGCTTATTGGGTCACTGCAAACTATTGTACGCTTTTACTTTAAGGTATATATTTTCCCCTACATTATGGGTACGTGTGCACATGTGCTCTGTCTAATGGGCCCTGGTTTATATCTAGGTTCTGTGACTTTGTTAGGGAGGTGCACCACCTTAATGGAATTGAGGAGTCATATGAGCTAGGAATGGTCTCACCAGAGTGCTGGAGCTGAAGGGTTGACATCACAGGCCTGTCGTCTGTAGAAACAGTCTGAAGTGAAACATGTCGAGGTGGTACTGGTTGCATTGATCAGGGTGAGATCAGCAGATACAGTATCAATTGGTATGAGTTGAGAGAAGCCTGCTGGAAAACAAGCCACAACCCCAAAGGTTCCAGGACTGGGAGAAATATGGGTTTTATGGAGAATGGGGAGGGGGATCCTGCTGTCTTAGGGTTTATGAAGGCAATAGATAGTTATTATTGTAACCAAGTTATTTGGAAATTGGGTTGACTTTGGAAATCCCATCGTTAGGATTTTCTGTATCATTAAGAGTATGCATAATTTCTTTTTTTATTATTTAAAAAGGAGACATTAACAAAACCATAGGATAAGAAGGGTAAAACTCCACACAGTTCCTGTTGTATGCTTTACATTGGGTTGTTCTAGTTCTCCCCCGCCAAGAAAATTGGATCAGTCCTGCTAGTTTCGCGGGCCCACTTGGCCCCGCCCCTAGGAACCCTGAGAGAGGGTCAGAGTTCCAGAGTTCGAGAGTTGGAGAGTTGCAGAGTTCGAGAGTGCTTGGTGCCGCCGTGGGGAAAGAGGCAGCAGAGTTCTGTTTGGTGATTAGTTTGGTTTAGTTTATGAATCGTTGTTCCTGAATAAAGAAATATAGCTTCCCTGCCCAGCCGTATGTCTCTGGTCGTCTCTGTTATCCGCCCATGAAGCTAGCCCAGCCAGCTGGAGCCTCCGAATTTTAACAAGTTCCCACCACCAGATCTCCGTATCCCCTCCCCTCCCCTGATAGCTTTCCTATTCTTTACCCCTGTGGGAGTATGGACCCAAAGTCACTATGGGGTGCAGAAGGTGGAAGGTCTGGCTTCTGTAATTGATTCCCCTCTGAACATGGGCGTTGACTGGTCGATCCATACTCCCAGCCTGCCTCTCTCTTTCCCTAGTGGGGTGGGGCTCTGGGAAGCGGAGCTCCAGGACACATTGGTGGGGTTGTCTGTCCAGGGAAGTCTGGCTGGCATCATGCTAGTGCCTGGAACCGGGTGGCTGAAAAGAGTTAACATACAAAGACAAACAAACTGTTGAACAATCATAGACCTAAAGGCTGGAATAGTGCAGATGAAGGGTTGGGGGTCCTCCATTTTTTAGATAGCTAGTAGGCTTATTTTAGTTATATTTCAAAGGGCCTGTAGCTATACTAGTTTTTTTTTCCTCTGAGCCTGAAATCTGATATGCAGGTGGATCCAAGTTATTGTCTGGGGAGGTGATGCCATGGCTGGAAAAGGGACAGAAAGCTGGATCAGGGAAGAGAGTAGCTTCCTAATATGGGGAAGGGGTATAAATATTGTTGACTGTGAACCCCATCGATTTGATTTGGTCTGGGGATCATATTTGGCTTAGGAGCCTATGTGACCTCTGCATCCTTGTAGATCTGAGCTCACATTCTGTGGTCATGAGTAGGAACGTTCCAAGCTGCCCAATATTAGGACCCATCTTCCTCAGGTGTAGCATAGAGTATGTTGTCTATCCTCCCTTCGGAGGATGGAACATTCTCTACCGTTGTTGATTCAAGTTGAGGGCAAGGTCCTATGGGGGCCCACAGAGGGGTCTTTTTTGTTGTTCCTGATAGAGATGATCTGTAACAATGGAGAGAGGGATTTATTTGAAGTCTAGGCCCATCATGTCTGTTTGGGAATCTCAGGACTCCCCAGTTAGGGCCCCAGCTGAAGGGGTGGCCTGATAGTGACTAAAGAGTCATCATTAAAGTATGCCCGTCTCTTGCCCTTATTCAGCTTAGTCCTTGCTTTGCTAAGGTTAGCTTTGGAGTGAGTGAGAGAACTGGAATAGGAAGTAGGTGAGGAGGGTATCTAAGTCTAATTAGATACTATTTCATTAGGAACTTGATACTGACTCACTGCAGACTATTGTGTACTTTTGCTTTCAGGTATATATTTTGCCCTAATTTATGGATACACGTGAAATTATGTTCTGTCTCATGGGACCTGGTCTATGTCTTGGTTTTGGGACTTTGTTAAGAAGTGAACCACCTGGAATGGAATTACAGAATTCTGTGAAAGGAAAGGTCTCACTCATGTAATGAAGCTGAAGGGCTCTCATTCCACACCTGAAGTCTCTGGACACAGTCTGAAGTGAAGCATGCTGAGGTGGTACTCATTGTGTTGATTAGGCTGGGATTGGCGGATGCAATATTATTTGGTATGAATTGAGAGAAGCATGCAGGAAAGTGGGCCCCACCCTAAGGCTCCAGGACTGTGGGAAATATAGGCTCTATAGTGGAAAGGTGAGGTTCCTGTTGTCTTAGGGTTCAAGAAGACAACAGATAGTTATTGTTATAATCACATTATTTGGTAACTGGGTTCACTTTGAAAAATCCCTTTGTTAGGATTTGCTGTATAATACCCAACATCACCATAATTTATGTCCTTTGACATTCTTTGTGTATAGCTGTGCCAGAGTATGTGTGATTTCATCACTCCAGGCCTGACTTTTTCAGACAGAGACAAGACAGAAAGAGGGAGAGATACCTCAGCACTGGAGCTGCCCTCAGTGGCTCCATAGCACTCCAAACCTCTACCAGGTGGGCTGTCTCTCTGACCCTGACCTGCTTTTTAAAAAAATTTCTTTTTATTTTACAAAATTACATATCAACAGGGGTTTAAATCAACACCATTCCTACCACCAGAGTTCTGAATCTTCAGTCTCTCCACTGCAACCCACCACAGTTCCCTTAAGGTTGTAGACATGGGCCAACTGTCATCTCTACAACTATCTGTCCACATTTCTACACAATTGTCCCCTTTTTCTTCCTGATCCAATCCTCTCTTCCCCTCCAAGCCACTCATGACAATATTACAATCTTCATATGTCCCTCTACTGTTCCTCCTCTCTCTCTGGGTGCTGATGGAACTAGACTTCAGAGCTCTGTTACCTTCCTTCTATTACTTCTCCCCCACTGGGAATATGGATCAAGGTTGTTTTTGGGGAGCAGAAGATAGGAATCTGGCTTCTCCACTAGACGTGGGCATTGGCAGGTCAATTCATATCCCCAGCCTGTTTCTATCTCTCCCTAGAAGGCCACAGCTCTGGAGAAGTGAGCTGAACTGCTTTTTCTACCCAGTCCTATGGTCTCACACTGTGCTTATGTGAGTCACCTCTGTGGCCCCATATCTGGAGTGTCTCAGTTTTCCATCTGACTAAAGGGAGAAGGTTTTGTTAAGTTCTTCAGGCATGGTGTGTCTGTGTGTGTGGGGGAGGTGCTGGGCTCCTGTGTTGCTCTGGTTCTACCAGATAGCCCAAATAACCACTTATTGGACAGGACCTTGGTCAGCAGCTGGGTGCCAGCAGGGCAGGGGCAGGGAGAACTGGGATGAGGGTTTTTTTTTTCTTTTTCCTCCAGGGTTATTGCTGGGCTCGGTGCCTGCACCATGAATCCACCGCTCCTGGAGGCCATTTTTCCTCCTTTTTGTTGCCCTAGTTGTTGCAGCCTCGTTGCGGTTTTTATTGCCATTGTTGACATTGCTTTGTTGTTGGATTGGACAGAGAAAAATGGAGAGAGGAGGGGAAGACAGAGAGGAGGAGAGAAAGACAGACACCTGCAGATCTGCTTCACCACCTGTGAAGCAACTCCCCTGCAGGTGGGGAACCAGAATCCTTAGGACAGTCCCTGCGCTTTGCGCCACGTGTGCTTAACCCACTGTGCCACCGCCCGACTCCCCAGGATGAGGGTTTTAAAGGTCACTGAGCAGACTCCTTGCTTCCTAATTTGCCACCTGCTGCACCTTGACCCCTCCATCACCATCACCATGGTCCTGAGCTTCAGCCTGCTCTTGGCGAGGGCTGGTGAGATGGGGCTCCAGGAGGGAGAGTCATCCCTGACTCTTTTCTTTAAAAAAAAGGTGGGCTTGGAGACAGCATAATGGTTTTGGAAAGACTTTCACACCTGAGGTTCAGTCTCCCCAGTGCCTTGTTGAGCCAGAGCTGAGCAATGCTCTGGTCTCTTTCTCTGTATCTTTCCCTCTGTATCTCTCACATTAAAAACACCACAAATGAAATCTTTACAAAAAGATTTTATTTGGAGAGGAAGAGAAGAAAGAGAAAGGGATGGGGAGGTGGGTGGGTGGAGAGAAGCAGAGCACTGGTCAGTTCTGGAATGTGGTGGTGATAGGGGTTGAACCTGGGGCTTCTAGAGCCTCAGGCATGCAAGTCCTGTGCTCTGACAGGATGGCTCTCATTCTTCTCGCACCCCCACTCTAAGACCCCTCCTCCCCCGCCCCCGCAGGGCACTCCTTCACAGAGAACCCTAGACCAGTTTCTGGGCTCTAGTATCTGTTCCAGTCTACCCTAAGATCTGACCCAGGTCACACGCTTCACAGCCCTCATCCCTGCTCAGGGCCCTGTTGGGGTGCGTCAGGAGAGAGAAGAGATCAGGAACTCCTGGCAGAGCAGGAATGCAAATCTTTATTCACTCTGGAGCCCCAGAGTTGGGTGCGGGCACAGTGGGTTTAAGCCATGTGGAACTAGCAAAACGGCCGCCTCCCACTATGCCCACCAGCCCTTCTCCAGGTCTGGATGTGAAAGAGAAAGAGAGAGCAAATTGGAACAGCAGCGGGTTTTATAGGGCAAAGATGGAAGTGGCAAGTCGGATCGGGATTGGCTAGGAAAGGGGATGGAGTGAGGCAAAAGGCATGCTGGGAAGGTGGAAGCATCCTTAGCAACTGTTGCGATGGTTTTAACTGAATTTAGCAATACCCTGAGGGGATAACGTGGTGGGGATATTTCAGGCAAAACAATGATTATGTAAACAATACTTGCATGGAAATATAGTGGTTTGTGGGTCCTGCTTAATACATTTGTACAATATCCCAACACCGGCTCTGCATCCTCCCAGGACCTTGGAACATTCTTCTCTTTCCCCAGTTATGCCTTGCTCCAGCACCTTTATGAAAGAGGCAGAGCCTGGGCTATCTCCTCTGTCTCTCTCTCTCTCTCTCAGCTGTGGCCTCACACATGCTCGCTTTCTCCTCCCCCAGGCTGACTCTTCACTCAACTAGAGAGAGACAGGGATTGGTAGAGGGAGAATGAAAGACACACAGCAAGAGACAGGGTGTCACAGAGATAAGAAGAGACACCATGACACTAGAGCCTCCTCTGGGGCCACAGCACCTACCCAGAGACCTGGGCTGTAGGCGTGACAAGACAGATGCCTTCCCCTCTCAGCTATTTTTCCACCTGCTTATCTGTTCTGGGGCTCAAATCTTACCTGATGAGAACTCAAACAACCTGAGAATCTACCTCAGCCTCACTGGCTTTCTGGGGCCTCCATCAGTGGATTGCTTCTGGAACCCCCAAATCTCTGTCACTTCTTGCTGACTATTCCATCCAGCTGTGAACCCCAATTTGCCAAGCCTTCATGTCTGGCCCCCCGTGTTGCCCCAGGGAAGCCTCAAATCCATCAGAGACGCCTGCCTTTCCCGTGTGCCTCCTATAGCCCAGGACCACCAATGGGGTACCAAACTGGAAAATTTATTTATTTCCTTCCTTTTTTTTTTCTTCTTCTTTTAAAAACAATTATTTATTTATTTTTAAATTTTAAAAAATATTTATTTATTTATTTATTTTCCCTTTTGTTGCCCTTTTTGTTTAACATTGTTGTGGTTATTATTGTTGTTGTTATTGACATCGTTGGATAGGACAGAGAAAATGGAGAGAGGAGGGGAAGACAGAAAGGGGGAGAGAAAGACAGACACCTGCAGACCTGCTTCACAGCCTGTGAAGTGACTCCCCTGCAGGTGGGGAGCCAGGGGCTGAACTGGGATCCTTAAGCTTTGTGCCACGTGTGGTTAACCTGCTGCACCACTGCCCGACTCCCTCCCCTTTCTCCTCCTCCTCCTCCTCCTCCTCCTCCTCCTCCTCCTTCTCCTCCTCCTCCTCCTCCTCCTCCTCCTCCTCCTCCTCCTCCTCTTCTTCTTCTTCTAACAATTAATATGTCTTTTGTTGCCACCAGGGTTATTGCTGGGACTTGGTGCCAGCACTATAAATCCACTGCTCCTGGAGGCCAGTTTTTCCTCCCCTCCATTTTATTTGAGAGAAATTGAGAAGAGTGGGGAGATAGAGAGGGAGAAAGAAAGATAGACACCTGCAGATCTGTTTCACCACCCGTGAAGCGTCCCTCCTGCAGGTGGGGAGGGAAGGGCTGAAACCAAGGTCCTTGCACATGGCAACGTGTGCTTTCAACAAGGTGTGCCACGCCTGACCTTCCCGCCTTCCTTCCCTCCCTCCAGCCTTTAGCATGTACAGTTTCACTGCTCTACATGCTTTATTCAGTTAGATAGAAATAGAGGCAAAGACAGAGAGCAGGATAGAGAGCGGGAGGGAGAGAGAGAGGTTGAGACACCACAGCACTGGGACTTCCCCCAGTGCCACAGCACCTCTCAGGTGGAGCCAGGCTGGAGCTTGAGCCACATGCGTGACCGTGCAATCTTCCTAAATGGCAAGCTTTTGCCACTCTCCTCTCTCTTTTTCCTTTTCTGTCTCCAGCTCCCCTTCTACTCCCTCTCTCCCTTCTCTTCCCTCATCAGCTCTGTCATAAAGGGGACTGAATCTGCAACCTCTGAGATTTCAGTTGTGCAAATCCTGCGCTCTAACAGGCTGAGCCAGCTCCCCCACCCTGACTCTACCTCAGGCTGCTCCAGTCAGTGACAAGCCTTTATTCCCAACAGAAATATGGAGCAGGCTGGGAGGGGATGCAGTGGATAAAGCGTTGGATCCTCCAGCTTGAGGTCCTGAGTTTTATCCGTAGAATCAGTTGCCTGAGTGATGCTTTGGTTAACTCTCTCTCTCTCTCTCTCTCTCTTTCTCTCTCTCTCTCTCTCATATGAATGAATACATATAATTAAAAAACAGAATGAACCAGGGGTCGGGCAGTTGCGCTACATGTTAAGCGTACATGGAGTGAAGTGCAAGGACCAGCATTAGGATCCCAGTTAGAACGTCCAGCTCCCTACCTGCTGGGGTGGTAGCTTCATAAGCGGTGAAGCAGGTCTGCAGGTGTCTATCTTTCTCTCCCCCTGTCTTCCCCTCTTCTCTCCATTTCTCTTTGACCTAGCCAACAACAGTGATACTACTAACAACAACAATAATAATAACCACCATAAAAAATAAAACAACAAAGGCAACAAAAGGTACTGAGGGGACCCCAAGAGAACAGGAAGGAATCCTCCTAACATTGTGTGTGTGTGTGTGTGTGTGTGTGTGTGTGTGTGAGAAAGAGAGAGAGAGAAAGAGAGAGAGAGAAAGAGAGAGAGATTTCTCCTGCAGCCAAGCTCCTACTGATAGATCCATGGCAGAAGGGGCATGGGGAGCAGGGAGAGAAGAGGGTGGATGGGGCAGGCAGGCAGGGAGGTGACCTTGGGCTGGGGACCTGCAGCCCATTTGTAGCTGTCCACAGCCCTCTCACTGATGCCTCTCTTGCCTCCCCTTCTTCCCTCTCTCACTTTCTGGTGGCCCCCTTCCTGTGCCTCAGTTTCTCCTCTGACCTTCCCCACCTGGTCAGCTTCTCACCCTCCTCCTGCTCCTCCTCAGTGACAGATCTTTGCCCAGTCAGCACCTCCACCACCATAAGCATCACCTCACCCACACCTGCCGCCCTCTATACTCCCAGCTCTGGCTGATGATGGTGGGGTGGGATTGAACCTGGGACTCTGGTGCCTCAAGCATGCATTCTCCTTTGCATAGCCATTATGCTACCTACCTCCTCAGCCCACTACAGGCTCTTCTTTTGACTCTATTTCTCTCTGTACCACCCTGTCATGAAAAGGTTGCCCTGGCCCATGTGACAGACAGTAAGCCACTTGGCACGACTGGTGCGAGACGGTTGGCTTATTGTGATGCAGCACGGGACAGAGGCGGCCAGTTCCTGGGCCTCAGGCCTGGCAGACCCGCTCCAGGCTGGGAGGCAGGTCAGGCCGCTCCCCAGGCCTGAGACTGTGCGGCAGGTGTCATGTGGGATTTCCCCCCTCTGGCCCAGAGGAGCTTTCCCAGGTGTGTTTATCCAGGTGTCTGCAGGCCTGGGGCTTCTCCATGATTGCTAAGAAGCATTAACCCCTTCATGCTTGGTCACACTCACAATCATTCGTTTTCCACTCACTCCCTCCTCTAAAAATTAATTAATTAATTTTTACCACCAGGGTAAAAATTACCACCAGGGTAAAATTAATTTATTAATTTTAATTATTAAAATTAAAATTATTATTAATTATTAATTATTAATTATTATTAATTTATTAATTTTTAATTAATTAATTAATTTTTACCACCAGGATAAAAATTTTTACCACCAGGTAAAAATTGCTGGGCCTAGGTGCCTGTAGGAGAAGTCCACTGCTCCTAGTAGCTGGCTGCCTCCCTCCCTCTCTCTCTCCCTTCATTAATTCCTTTTTAAAAATTTTTGTTGACAGAGACAGAAATTGAGGAGAGGGGGAGCACAGTAGCACAACTGGTGAAGTGCACATATCAACATGCACAATGACCTGGGTTCAAGCCCCTATCTGCACCTGCAGGGGAAAGCTTCACAGGTGGTGAAGTCTGTCTGTTTGTCTGTCTGTCTGTCTGTCTGTCTCTCTCTCCATATATATCTCCTTCTCCCCTCTCATCATTTTCTCTGTCCTGTAAAATAAAATAGAAAGAAAGAGAGACACAAAAGGAAGAGATGGCCACTGGGAGCAGTGGATCCATAGTGCTGCACCAGGCTCCAGTCAGAACCCTGGAGGCAAAAAAAGAAAGAAAGAAAGAAAGAAAGAAAGAAAGAAAGAAAGAAAGAAATTGAGAGGGAAGTGGAGAAAAAGGGAGGAGAGACACCAGCAGACCAACTTCACTGTTCCTGAAGCTCCCTCCCTGCAGGTAGAGACTGGAGGCTTGAACCCAGGTCCTTGCGCTTGGTGATGCTTGTACTCTACCAGGCGTGCCGCTGCAGTTCTCTCCCCATCTTTATGTTTGTCTCCCTGTCCTTGCCATTTATCTCCTGGGGACCCTCCCGCCTCCCTGTCCCACCTCCTTTCTCCTCTCTCCTCAGCGCCCCTTCTCCCCTCTCCCCAGCAACTACCAGCTCTTTCTGCGTCACCAACACCTGCATATCAATGAAGAGACAGGCCAGTCTGCTCAGGTCAGCCAGAGCTTCCCACACCCTCCGTTCCAGTTGACAAGCCATCTGCAGAACTTCAGCCGTGACATCATGCTGCCCTGCCTGACGGAGCCCGTCCACATCACAGACTCCATCAGCCTCCTGGAGCTGCCCACCCAGGAACCCAGAGTGGGGAGCACCTGCTGTCCCCTGGGCTGGGGTACCATCCATCCATTTATGGGTATGCAGGGTGCAGCCTGCAGCCCTGGCACCTGGGGAAAGCTGGGGATGTGGTGGGGTGTTGGTCTGCGTCTAATTCTGCTTCTAAAACCCCTTCTGTTTCATTGGTTTAATCCCCCCTGCTTAACCCTGTATTCTATTTACATAACCACTGTTAACTAAGCACCGCCTGCCTGCAGGGCATTGGTTTAATCCCCACTGGTTCATGATGTCTTTTTGCTCCGCCCCCTTTCCTAGCACACCCTCATTTGCACCAGTCACTTTTCACTCCACCTCTCTATGTCACATCCTGTTTCCACCCTACTTGGTGAGTATATATAAGGACAGGATTGTGATTAGAGATAGCTTAGATTGCACTGCGTTCCACAGTGAATAAAGACTGAACTGCGTACCACTCAGCCATGAGTCTCTGGTCGTCTCTCTCACCCGCCTGCGAGAGTCTCTGGTCATCTCTATCTCCTGCCCACGAAGCTAGCCTGGCAGTGGGGTGGTGGGTGGGACTTGGGGGTCTGAAGGAGGAAGGGACTGGAACTCAAGATCTGATGGAGGAGGGGCTGGGACTCTGGGTGTGAGGGAGGAGGGAGCTGGGCTGAGGGCCAGAGGGAGGAGGGGGCTGGGAGTCTGGACCAGAGGGATGAGGGCCTTCAGGACTGAGAGAGAGTAAGGGCAGAGGGTTTGAATTCCCAGAGATCCCCACCCCACTCTCCCAGACCTCTAGATTGGTTACCACTGAGCCCCTGGTGTGTGGACCTCAGGCTGCTGCCCAGGGAGCTGTGTGTCCTGGGCTCCATGCTGTGCTCTGGCAGCCTATGACCTTGGGCAGGGGGAGGGCAGTGGCAGGAACCAGCCCCACCCCCCTGATTCCTGTGGCTCCTCCCACCCCCACAGCTCATCTCCTGCAGCTGAAGCCCCCCTGCACTGCACACCCCCTCCCTCCACGCAGTGCTCCTCTCTGAGCATCTGGTGCTTCCTGTTTCCTGCTTCCTGGAGAGGCAGAGAGCAGACTCTCATGTACAAAGAGAGAGAAGCAGTAAGCCCCACGGAGGAGAGGGTTCAGAGAGGGCTGCTGTGATGGGAGGAGAGCACCTGGGGCAGGTGAGGCTGAGCAGGTGCAGCGAGGGAAGGGCAGGAGGACTGGCAGGTGCAGCCCTGGGGGCGTGGCTGGGTGTGTGGGAGCCCCTCCAACTGCTTCTGGGACAGCTGCCCCACCCCAAGTTGGTGGCGGTAGTGGGGGCTCCCCTTTGTCTGCTGCTCAAGCACCGGGAGCTGGGTTTCCTCAGACAGAAGTTGAGATTGACCTTCTCTCCTCTGCCTGCCCCGTCCCTTTTAGGGTGATCGGGGGGCCCCTGACCTGCGAGGGTGTGCTTCATGCCATCACATCCTTGGGCAATGAACTGTGTTCCATGAGATATATCCCTTCCTTGTACACCAATCTGATGCCTCATCTTCAGTGGATCCAAACCACCGTCTCAGAAAAATCCTGAATGTCACTGTCCTGCCCCCACCCCCAGTAAAGTCCAGTGTGCACCCAGCTCTGGCATCATCTCACCTCCCTAGACACAGGGCCTTTGGGAATCAGGGACCCACTTGGCAGAAGCTGGGCTGGCTCCTGAAAGCTAAAAAGATGATTAAATGTCACTGTAATAAACCAACAAGTGATACACCTGCTTTCCCTGCTGTGAGTCCTTCCTTTGAGGAAATCATTAAATCAGAGGGAAGTTAGGGAGAGCACACTCACACACACACACACACACACACACACACACACACACACACACACACACACACTCACATACACACATGCACACATACTCACACACTCTCACACACACTCACATATACACACTCACACACACACTCACACACACACTCACATACACACATCCACACATACACTCACACACACTCACATACACACATGCACACACAGTCTCACATACACACATGTACATAAAGTCTCACGTACACACATTCACACACACGCTCACACATACTGATACTCACACACACCCTCATACAAACATACACGTACACACTCATATACACAGTCTCTTTCTCTCACAAACACACACACACACTCTCATATGCATACACCCACACACCCTCATACACACATACACACACTCATAAACACACACCCCCTCCCTGGTTCACAATCTTCTCCTGACACTGTGGGGTGTTAGATTTTGTTTTTCCAATGTACAGATGTGGTAGCAGTGGGCAACCTCCCATAATCTTTCACAGAGTTTCTCCTGTCAGGGAGAGAAGCCCGGATGTTTTCATAGAAAGTCTGTAGATTTTGTCATGTCAATGTGAAATGGGCTTTTTTCCCAAAGGACTGGCAGTGGGAAGCCTCTTGAAAAGACATGTATTTCGGGGCAGTCAGTAGCACATCTTATAGAGCACAGATTATGATATGCAAGGATTATGATGTGTTCAAACTCCTGGTCCCCACCTGCAGGGGAGAAACTTTATATGAGTGCTGAAGCAGGGTTGCAGCAAATGTCTCTGTCTCTCTCCCTCTCTATCTCCCTTTCCCCTCAATCTGTCTTTGTTCTGTCAAATAAATAAATAAAATTAAGTATTCAACCCCCTACAACCATAAGCCAGAGCTGAGCATTGCTCTGGTAATATGTATATATATGTATATATATGTGTGTGTATTAACTATGCATAATCATATAATATCTATCTAGAAAGGTACATCGACATCAGCATAGGGAGCACTGCATTGCTGAAGAAAGGGGTACAGACTGTATTTGGTTGAGTCTCTTGGATCAGAAGGCTCCACAGTGTGCAGGTGAGCAGAGAGAGCACAAAGAAAGGTATGAATGTCCTTGACAAAGAGTAAATGCCAGAAGCTGGAGAGAGAGAGAGAGAGAAGAGAAGAGAAGAGAAGAGAAGAGAAGAGAAGAGAGCAGGTCTCACATGGAAAAACAGGACCAGACTACCACCAGCTCCCTCAGGTGACAAAGATAGAGGTAACAAACACATTTCTTTCTTTCTTTCTTTCTTTCTTTCTTTCTTTCTTTCTTTCTTTCTTTCTTTCTTTCTTCTTTCTTCCCTTTCTTACTTCTTTTATCCTCCTCCACCTCCTTCTTTTTTCCTACCAGAGCCCTGCTCAGTTCTGGCTTATGGTGGTACTGGAGATTGAACCTGGGACCTCAAAGCCTCAGACATGAGTCTTTTTTTTTTTTTTTTTTTCAGAATCATTATCCTGACTCCCCAGTCCTAAAAATAAAATTTAAAAACAGATTTTAAATAAAAAATTCTTAATTTTTTATTTGATAGGGCAGAGAGACATTGAGAGGGGGATGGGCAGACAGAGAGGGAGACACCTGCAGACATGCTCCACTACCCATGAAGCCTTCACCCTGCACATAGAGCCTGGGGCGGGCTGAACCAGGTCCTTGTGCATGGTAACATGTGCGCTCAACTGGGTGTTTCTCCCTTTCTCTCCTCATATTTTGATTAGCAACTTAGTAGTGGTTTATAAGCTAATTAGGATCATAGGGTTATAGCTCCAGACTTCCACCCACCACCAAAGTTGTGTGACCTGTTTTGCTCCATACATATATGAATATAGATGAAAAATGCTGGCCAGGAGTGCCGGAATTGTACATGCATGAGGCCCCATCGTTGTTAAAAATAAATAAATACAAGAATCCAGTGTCCTGCAGGAAGGCAGGGAGGGACTCTAGGCTTGAGCTCCAGAGGTGTGTGGTAGGCACTTCAACATTATTGGTTCCCAAGGACAGGGGCAGACGACTTCAACTCTAGTTTGTGGAGAGCAGGTAAGTGGCTCTCAAGATTCTAAAGGGGTTAGAAGACCCAGGGTATCTATCCCACTCTGCTCTTTCATCCATCATCCATCTTCTGTCATCCGTCATCCATCATTCATCTTCTGTCATCCGTCTTCCGTCATCCGTCATCCTTCATCCGTCATCCATCTTCAGTCTTCCGTCATCTGTCTTCTGTCTTCTGTCATCTGATTTCTGTCATCCATCATCCGTCATCTGTCATCCTTCATCCTTCATCCATCATCCTTCATCCGTCATCCATCTTCTGTCATCCATCTTCTGTCATCTGTCTTCCATCATCCGTCATCTGTCATCCATCATCCGTCATCTGTCTTCCGTCTTCCGTCACTCCACCTTGAAGCAACCACTTGCTGGCCAGCTACAAAGAGGCCTGGTCCTCAGGTGAGCGCAGTCTGCACATGTGTAGGACATCAATCATTTGTGGCCTGTTTCAAGTATCCTTGGGCAACTGCCCTGCCCTGCAGTGTTGGGGCTCTGTCCCCAGCAGCGAGACACAACATCCCTAATGGACACCGGTGGCATAGCCGTGCTAGCCGGAAAAAAGCCACAGGTTTTAAGAATGGCCAGGTGTCCATGGTTCATGAGATCACAAGGACTTTTGGACAGAGTGGATGAAAGTCTGACAGTGTGAATTCACCCCAGGACCACTGGCCTCCCCAGGGAGTCTCCAAGGTGCATAAACAACAACAACAATGACAGCAACAAAAGTATCAAGAGCCTATGGTGGACATGGTGGGACCACATGGCCTTATCCAGATGGGGTAGTGGACTTAGAGGACAAGATTCTGAGGGCAGGAGTGCAAGAATCATGATGTGTTGAGCGCCAGGGCTTTTGCTACAGGGGCATCTAAGGTCAGAATAATGCAGGGGCCAATATATGTGTTTTTTTTTTTTTGTCTCCAGGACTATTGCTGAGGCTCGGTGCCTGCACTACGAATCTACTACTCCTGTGGCCATTTTCTGATTTTTTTTTTTTTTGCACAGGACAGAGAGAAATTGAGAGAGAAGGGGGAGATAGAGAGGGGGAGAGAAAAACAGACACCTGCAGACCTGCTTCACCACTTGTGAAGTGACCCCCCTGCAGGTGGGGAGCCGGGGGCTCGAACTGGGATCCTTGTGCAGGTCTTTGTGCTTCTTACTATGTGAGCTTAACCCCGCCCAACCCCTCCAATGTGTTCCCACATAATCCTGGTGCTAGTATTTGTGGGACTTCTGGGTATTGGGGTACAAATGTTGTGCTTGGGGGGGTGGCTTAGGAGATAGAAACTTAAAAAAATATTTATTTATTTTCCCTTTTGTTGCCCCCCCTTTTTTAAATTGTTGTTGTAGTTATTATTGTTGTTGTTATTGATGTTGTCATTGTTGGATAGGACAGAGAGAAATGGAGAGAGGAGGGGGAGACAGAGAGGTGGAGAGAAAGATAGACACCTGCAGACCTGCTTCACCACCTGTGAAGCGACCCCCCTGCAGGTGGGGGGACGGGGGCTTGAACTGGGATCCTTACACCCGTCCTTATGCCCATCCTCGCGCTTTGCGCCACGTGCACTCAACCCGCTGCGCTACCGCCTGACTTCTGAGATAGAAACTTTTGTTGGACAGATCTTTGGTTAATCATTTTTCCATTTTACTGGTTGCCCTGGGTAAAAATAAGCTATTTTCTGGTTTTGTGCCCTGGATTAATGTGATGAGAGGGCTGGAAGGAGAGAGCTCCCAGGGTAGGATGAGCCATGTGCACAGCCCAGGTTCTAGTCCCGGCACCACACTGGAGGTGCCATGCCTTGCAGGAAGCTCCAGTGCTGGGGTGCCCCCCTCTAGTACTCATCACCACAACTATATAATGAAAATGTGACTTCAACAGCCAAAGGGTGGAAGAAGCCTAAATGCCCATCATCAGATGACTGGCTAAGGAAGCGATGGGATATATACTCCATGGAATACTACTCTGACATCAGAAAAGATGATATGGTATCCTTTGGAAGGAAATGGATGGAACTGGAGGAGCGAAATAAGTGAAGAGATGAAAGACAACTACCAGATGGCTTCACTCATGTGGAATCTAGAGATTGAATTTACATGAACTTGTCAAAAACAAAACAAAACAAAACAAAAATCCAAAAAAAAAAACAGAGGCAAGCAAACTGTAAGACTTATAAGAATTCTGGTGGTGATTAAGCGCACATGGTGCAAAGCACAAGGACCAGCGTGAGGATCCCGGTTCGAGCTCCCAGCTCCCCACCTGCAGGGGAGTCACTTCACAGGCGGTGAAGCAGGTCTGCAGGTGTCTGTCTTTCTCTCCCCCTCTCTGTCTTCCCCTCCTCTCTCCATTTCTCTCTGTCCTATCTAACAATGACGACATCAACAACAACAATAATAACTAAAACAACAATGAAAAACAACAAGGGCAACAAAAAGGGAAAATAAATAAATTTTAAAAATTAAAAAAAAGAATTCTGGTGGTGATTTTTGGGAGGTGGGAGGGTAGGCATACAGAACTTTGGTGGTGGGTGTGGTGTGGAAATAGACACTGTGATCTTACAATCTTGGAACAGCCTATTAGTAACAAATAAAAATGAAAAAGAAAAAAGTGTGATTTCAGTGTGGTGCTTGTGCAAAGCTGGGTGACACACACACACACACACACACACACACACACACACTTCCATGGCCCCATCCCATCGCATCCCTTCTGACCTCATTCCCTGGGACTGAGTCCAGGCTGATAAGTACCCACAGAACAGCAAGTGCTGGCTTTCTTGTTTCGTCCACAGTGTGAGTATGTGCGTATGTGCGTGTGTGTGTGTGTCCAGCCTCCAGCAGGGGCTGCACCTGGACCAGCAGCTGGGCACCAGAAGGGCAGGGGCAGGAAGAATGGGGACAAGGGCTTTTAAAGACTCCTCAGCTCCTAGCTCACTGCCTGCTTGCCTGGCTATGGACACCTCCCTCACCATGTGGCTCTCGGTCTTGAGTTTCAGCTTGTGCCTGGCGGGGACTGGTGAGACAGAGCAGTGGTGGTGGGCATGTGGGGAGGGAAGAGGGGGATGGTTTCTGAATGTTTTCCTTTCCTTCCCCCCCTTTATAAAAATTCTTGATTGATAGTGGAGCTGAACCCTGTGTGGTGCTTTACTCCAGGCTAACTAGGTTTCTCCTGGTACCATAGGACCTTCTGTGTGGTGCCAGGGACATTTACAGCAAGGTACATGCCCTACTCTATCTCTTGTGAAGAAAATAGATTTATTATGAGAGATAGAGAAAGAGAGAGAGAGAGACAGACAGAGAGAGAGACAGAGAGAGAGAGAAAATACCACAGTAGTATTCAGCTCTGGCATATTGGCAGTGCCAGGGATCAAACCTATGCCCCCTGGGATTTCAGGCATGATAATCCTCTGCTCTAACAGGTTGGCTGTCTCCTCAACCTTGAATACTTTTTTGTGTTCTCTGACTCAGAAGTGCTCCATTCAATGGCAAGCCTTTATTCCCAAGAAGAGCCTCTAGACAGCCCACCAACCATGTCCAGTTCTCCCAGAACTCACCTCAAGTCTTTATCCTTCTTGGAATCTCAGATCCAACCCAGTCCAAGTCCTCCCCAGCCTGGAACCTCCAAGTCTCTGTCCCCACTGCTACCTTCCAAACCAGTGACTTTATGCCCCGGGATTCTACTTCATGGCACATGGAATTCCTTCTTGTCCAGAATTCAGTCTCCACCCACCCCAACCCAGTGCCCCAAACCACCTGGCTCCAGACCCATAGTCTGCGCAGGGGCTGCTGTTTCCTCACTTCATTCGTGGGGGCACAGGGGGCTTCTGTGCTCAGCATTGAAGGTCCCCATCCTGGGTCACCCACCACAATCTCAAAGATGACTATAGTTTTGTTTTTTCATTTGCCCACCAAATACTGCTGGGGTTCAGTGCCTGTACTAGGAGTCTACTGCTCCCACTAGTTTGGTTTTTCTTTTCTTTTCTTTTCTTTTCTTTTCTTTTCTTTTCTTTTCTTTTCTTTTCTTCTCTTCTCTTCTCTTCTCTTCTCTTCTCTTCTCTTTTCTCTTGTCTTCTCTTTTCATTTTCATTTTCTTTTCTTTTTTCTCCCCCTCCTCTTCCCTCCCTCCCTCCCTCCCTCCCTCCCTTCCTCCCTCCCTTCCTTCCTTCCTCCCTTCCTTCCTTCTTTCTCTCTCTTTCTTGGATTGAGAGAAAATTGAGAAGGAACTGTGTGATAAAGAGGGAGAGAAAGAGAGACACTTGCAGCCTTGCTCTACCACGGTGAAACACCCTGCCTGCAGGGTCATGTGTGAGCTGTGCGGGATCTGCCACCACTTGGCCCCTGCTGCTTTTTTCTTTTTAAATTTTATTTGCTATTAATAATTTGTTACAAGATTGTAAGATCACAATGCATCATTCCACATCATACCACCTCCCAAAGATCACCAACATAGTTCTTAAAAGTCTTATAGTTGGCTTGCCTCTGTTTTGTTTGGATTTTTTTTTTTTTTTTGGCAAGTTCATCTAAGTCAGATCTCTAGATATATGAGTGAAAACATCTGGTGGCTGTCTTTCTCCTCTCTCTCTTAAAGATTTTGTTTATTAATGAGAAAGATAGGAGGAGAGAGAGAGAGAGAGGGAGAAAGAACCAGATATCACTCTGGTACATGTGCTTCTGGGGATTGAACTCAGGACCTCATGCTTGAGACTTCAATCTGCTGTGCCACCTCCCATTCAGTTCCTGGTGAGGGGCTCACCTTCAGTTCCATTCATTGTGTCCCAAAGGACAGCGTATCATCTTTTTTTAATGTCAGAGTATATTCCATGGGCTATACATCCTATAACTTCTTTAGCCAGTCATGGGCATTTAGACTGCTTCCACTCTTTGGTTATTGTGAATAATGCACCCTGCTGTTTCTTTAAAGATTTATTTTATTTTAATGAGATAGTATCCGGATTACTGCTCATCTCTGGCTTTTAGTGGTGGTGGGGACTGAATCCGGGGCTGTGGAGCCTCAGGCATGGGTTTCTGGTTCACTCCCATAGCACTGTCTCCCTGGTCCCTGGCTTTCTGGGTCCTGACCTGCTGACCTGGGTACCCCTGCATGTATTCCAGGATCCCCAACCCCTGCTGCCTGCACTGTGCTCTCTCCAAGCCCTGTCCTGCTCCTCTCGTGACCCGCACCCCACCCACAGGTGCAGCGCCGCTCATTCAGTCCCGGATCATTGGAGGTTGGGAGTGTGAGAAGCATTCCCACCCCTGGATGGTGGCCCTGTACCACAATGGCTTCTTCAAATGTGGGGGTATTCTGGTGCACCCCCAGTGGGTGCTCACAGCTGCCCACTGCGTAGGAAAGTAAGCAGGGGTGTCTGTGCTCTCTCTGGCCCGAGTAACCAGGCCTCTTCTCCTGGGGTCACCTGGGGTGGGGGAGGCAGGGCTGAGGGAGGGAAGGATGGTGCTAACTTGGGGTGTAGGAGAGGCAGGGCTGGGGAGGGGGCCAGGGACTCCCTACCCAGGGATGCTGAGGTTTCTCTGTTTCTTGTGGAAGTGTCTGTCTGTCCGTCTGTCTGTCTCTGTATCCCTCTGTCTTGTCCATGCTCTGGATGTCTGGATTAGTTGTGTGAATCACCATCCATGTGCCTGTGGCATCTCTCTCCCTATCTCCATCTCTCTCTGCTGCTGTTTTTGTCACCATGTGTCTCACTCTCTATCTCATTTGAAGACACTCTGTTGTCATCTCTGTCACCATCTTTCTCTCCTGTCACATCTCTTTGCACCTGCATGGTTCCACTGTTCCCGAAGGACTCTTTATTCTCCCCTTCTTTCAAAGTCAGACAGAAAGAAGGAGAGACACCACGGCACCACTCCAGTGCCAGTGCACGGTGCTGTCCTTGGTGCTGGGCCCAAGGCTCACATGGCAGACGGTGCTCCCGCTGGGGGGCTGCTTTCTAGATCCTCGCTGTCTTTTCTTCTTTTGTAATATTTATATTACAGGGTTACTGCTCCAGGGTTATTGCTGGGGCTCAGTGCTTGCACTACCAGTCTACTGCTCCTGGGGGCCATTTTTTCCATTTTGTTGCCCTTGTTGTTGTTATTGTTACCATCGATGTTGTTGTTGTTGGATAGGACAGAGAGAAGTCAAGAGAGGAGGGGAGACAGAGACGGGGAGAGAAAGACAGACACCTGAAGCCCTGCTTCACCACTTGGGAAGCGACTCCCCCTGCAGGTGGGGAACTGGGGGCTCAAACCAAGATCTTTATGTTGGTCCTTGTGCTTTGCACCATGTGCGCTCAACCCGCTGTGCTACTGCCCGACCCCTGTATTTCATTTTTATTAGTGATTTAATATTGCTTTATCAAGTTAAGAGATTAACAGTGGTATAATTCCACATCATTCCCACCACCAGAGTTCTGTGTCCCCATTCTCTGCATTGGAAACTTCAGTGGTTCTCCTAAGCTCACAGATATGAGCTGACTATTACTTCTATAACTATCTATCTATCTATCTATCTATCTATCTGTCATCTATCATCTGTCTATCTTTTTGTCCACTTGTCTTTTCTTCCTTCTTCCTGCTCTCTTATCTTTTCTCTCTTCATTTCCTCTTGGTGACCCCTCCCCAGCCCCACCCTATCCGTCTGTCCGTCCTTCTCTCTCCTCAGGAATTATCAGCTCAGGCTGGGTCACCACAGCCTGAATGAGCGCAACGACAGGGGCCAGCTCGCCCATGTCAGGGGTAGCTTCCCGCATCCGCTCTACAACATGAGCCTGAGGAAGAAACACAGGCCCCAGCCCGGGGACGACTACAGCCACGACCTCATGCTGCTCCGCACGGCAAAGCCTGTGCAGATCACAGACACCGTGCAGGTCCTGGAGCTGCCCACCCGGGAGCCCGCTGTGGGGAGCAGCTGCTATGCCCTGGGCTGGGGCAGCGTCAACCCGGTTAACTGTACGTCCAGACCCACATGGTGCTCAGAGGGGGTCTGGGGCCCCAGGGGCTGAAGGAGGAGGAGGTGGTTGGGGTTTAGGATCCTAGGAAGGGGGGACCCCTGGCTGGCATGTTGGGGTCTGAATACTGGGTGACTGTTATTGCTGTCTACCATCTCCACCGTACCACCCACAGTGTCACTCCCACCGACTCTCCAGTGTGTGGACCTCAGGCTGCTGCCCAGGGCCATCTGTGCCCACAGCTACAAAGAGAAAGTGACAGGCTCCATGCTGTGTGCTGGCGTCCTGTTGGGTGGCAAAGACACCTGCCTGGTGAGTCTGTCTCCTTCCTCCTGGGCTGAGGCAGAAGGGAGCAGCCAGGACCCCAGCCCCACATGCTCCCTGCTCTCCAGTTGCAGGTCATTTCCCCCAGTGTGTCCCTGTCCCCCCATACCTGTCCTACCCCACACCCCGTCCACCTGCAGCTCAAGCCCTACACCTGCCCCACCCCCTCCTCCAGGCAGCCAGAAGCAATCACTGAGCATCTCCTGCAGCCGGACAGTGAGCCAGCTCCTGGGAGATGGGGGAGCAGAGGAGGGCAGCCCCTCCAGCCCCCACATGAGGAGGCAGACAGAGTGGGCTCCATAGTGCAGGTGGGGGTGGGGGCTGATGTGATGGGAGGAGAGCACCTGGGACAGGTGAGGCTGAGCAGGTGCAGTGAGGGGAGGGGCAGTGGGCATGGCAGGTGTGGCCCTAGGGGCATGGCTGGGGGAGGGGCAGCCCAAAGTGGGTGGAGCCCTGTGAGTGGGGTGCCAGGTTGAGGGGGCAAGGGCCTGACTGCAGTGCTTCATGGGGACACAGGGAAGGCTCTGACTCTCCTTAGGGAACCCAGGGCTTTGTCCCAGTTGAGCAGAAGAAGGACAGAGGGGGCTCAGACTGTGGGGGTGCAGGAGATGATCCAGGCCCTGAGGGTGGGGTGGGCTGGGAGGTGGGGTGTGGGTGATGGTTTTCTCCCCTAGAAAGCCTCCCAAAGGACTCATCGACTGAGCGTAATGGCCAAGGGAGAGAGTGAAAGAGAGAGGACTCAAGGATAGTCCCAGGTGATAGGCTGAGGAGTTCCAAGGACACAGCATAGACAGACACACAGGTCAACAGTAGAGAAGACACACAGACACTCACACAGACATGCAGACACAGAGCCAGGGACTCCCAGCTCTTCAATCTCAACAAGGTTCATTCGCCCCAGGCTCCCCACCCCCGGCTCTCACCCACACACCCCCTGCAGCTTCCCCTTGCCCAGATTTCCTGCCCACCCCCCCATCCCAGGGCTCCCTCTAACCTCAAACTCTCACACCCTCCATGGCTCCAAAGTCAGAGCAGCCTCCCTTTCTTCTTCTAGCGTTTGCCCTTCTTCCGTAGCCAGTCAACAGCGTCAGGTTGAGCCTGATGTCAAGTTTCGAGACCTCCTTTGAATCTGGAGAGATGGCAGTCATTGACTATGTGGGTCATAGTCTGTCTGGAGCCGCAGGGGCAGTTCGGGTCGTCTCTGGCTCCCCAGCGATGGAACATAGCGGCGCACCGGCCATGGCCTGTTCGATAGCGATTGAGGAGGGCCCAATCATAACGTGCTAGGTCAAAGCCGGGCTGACGCTTGCAGGGGTCTGTGATGAGGTGTTTGTTCTTTACCTCAACTGACTGCCAACTCTGTTTCCAAGAAACTGGAACAGAGAAATTCAGTGTAGGCATAGGGGACCAGATTGGGTGACGAGACGTCAAGCGTTGGACAGGGTAGGCGAAGATATCCACGTATATTGGCAGGTCCGGTCGAGCGTAGATGTGGGAAATGAACTTGGATGATGCCGCATCCCGACGAATATCTGGCGGGGCGATGTTGCTAAGAACTGGCAGCCATGGAACCGGGGTGGAACGGATGGTTCCAGAAATTATCCTCATGGAGGAATATAATTTGGAATCGACCAAGTGGACATGGGGGCTACGGAACCATCCTGGGGCACAGTATTCTGCAGTGGAATAGCATAATGCCAGAGATGATGATCATAGTGTGGAAGTGCTCGCGCCCCATGAGGAGCTGGCCAGTCTTGCAATGATGTGATTCCTCACGCCCACCTTTGCTGCAGTTTTTATGAGATGTTCGTGAAATGACAGAGTGCGATTGAGAGTAACGCCAAGATAGACTGGCTGGGCTTCATGTCGGATTCTCGTATCGCCAAGCTGCACATTAAGCTCACGCGAGGCCGAGGCATGGTGTAGATGGAAAACAGATGATACTGTTTTTGCAGTGCTAGGGATTAGTCGCCATTTTTTACAGTAATCAGATATCAGAGACATGTCTTTCGTGAGTGTTTCCTCAAGGATGTTGAACTTAGATGCCTGAGTGAGCAGCCTCCCTGAGGATGTGACACTGAGCCTGGGCCTGAGGATGGGAGTGTCCCTGGTGGTCTCATCTACCCCTTTCCTTCTGTAGGGACCCTCCTCCTTGAGACTTGAGCTGCAGCTTCACCCCAAGTAGTGTGGGGGGAGTGTGTGTGGGTGTCCCCAGTGTCTGCTTTCAAGCACAAGCCTGGGAGCTGGGTAGCTCCCCAGGCAGAAGTTGGGGTTGACCTACTCCCCTCTCTGCCTGCCCCCCGTCCCTCTTAGGGTGACTCCGGAGGCCCCCTGATCTGCGAGGGAGTGTTTCACGGCATCACGTCCTGGGGTGGCAGGCCCTGTGCCAAGCGCCAGTTTCCTGCCTTGTACACCAAGCTGATGTCTCACCGCGAGTGGGTCCAGGGCACCATCTCCCAAAACTCCTGACTTGTCTTTCCTGTCCCTGCACCTTCCCAATAAATATGGAGACAACCACCTTCTGGTGTCACCTGGCCTTCCTGGGCATGGGGAATGGGGGGGGGTGTCCATGGCAGAAGTTAGGGCCTCTTAAACCTTTCTTCTTGGGTCCTGGGGGGCTGGGAAGGCTGAGCAGGTGGGGCATGTGACTGGCCCTTAGTGAGGTAGCTCTGCTCTGTTTTCCTCAAGAACATTCACTGCAGTGTGTGGAGACTTTCCCCCACAGCCTCTGCAGTAAGGGCCAGTGTGGAGGAGGGAGGTGTCCACCCTATGAGCCAGGCCAGGGACTGGTGTGGGGTACTCCCCTGGAGTGCCAAGGGGAAACTTGGAAACAATGCACCTCACACACAGTGGGACAGAGATGTAAGCTTAGTGGTTCTGCAAACAGACTCTCATGCCTGAGGATTTGAGGTCCCAGGTTCAATCCCCAGCACTACCATAAACCAGAGCTGTGCAATGCTCTGGGGAAAACAAAAATAAAAAGAGAAGACAGGACAGCCTCTGTTGTGCCCACGGCCTTGGGGAGCCAGAAGAGGGGTATGACCAGGAGAGGGTCAGAATGAGATTGTGAGGAATTATGAAGGGAAGAGACTGGAGCTTTGGAAGCTGACTTGTTCAGGGTTTGTGTGTGTGTGTTGGGAGAGGCTTCCAATTCAATGATTTCTTGGAAGGACTCACAGAATTCTGAAAACTTGTTACCTTTTATTGGCCTATATACTTTATTACAATGAAATTAAATATATTGATGTGTGGGCTTTCGCTCCAGGTCCCCCGCCTCCCTGGCCATTGGGCGATAGAGGTCAGAGCGGCCTCCTGGGAGTCCTGGGGTGGCTCTTTGTGACGAGGGCAAAGTGCTCAGAGAGACAAGGCAGTCAGCTCTGGGAGAGCCTCAGAGGGTCATCTGGTTTGTAGGGGGAGAAAGCAGGCAGATACACCCGTAGTCCAGGAATAGGGTTGAGGTGGCCGTTAATCCCAACACAATGCATAGTTACGTCTTGATCTACAAACCATTTGATCACAAGTAAAAAGTTACCATACAAGGTTTGATCACAAGCTTTACAATGTATATTTCTCCAGAGGTAAATTGTAGGCACTTCAGGGCGGGGGGTGGGGGGGTGGGGGGGGAAGGGAGGCAGCTGAGCAATAGGATGTTTGCAGGGTTTTCAAGTTAGCCAAACACAGTAATTCATGGCCTTTGTTTAAAGGGGGGAAGAGTGGCATGTGTGGACAGGCACCCATGTCCAACCGTCATAAATCCAGAGGTCAGGGGGACCTGCCATTTTCTCAACCCGGAGGGGGGAGGGCCTGGGGACTACCCACTCAGATTCTCATGGAAACAAAGGCCTGGACTTCCCAGACAGTGGGTCCAGTTCCCAACAGATAAGCAAGTGTATTCAACTCAACAGAGGGGCTGGATGATAGTTCACTAGGGAGGTCAGGGTCTGGGTTCGTGCCCATGCATCCCACAAGAGCAGCATAGATAGTACCTAAAGGAGAGAGAGAGAGAGAGAGAGAGAGAGAGAGAGAGAGAGAGAGAACTGCTGCACTGTTTTATGTGCTGTCAGGCTCAAACCCAAGGCCTCATGCACGTAGTCATGCCCTCTACTGCTAAGCTATCTCCCCTAGCCAGTGAGGAATATTAATTTTAGGTCTTATACCCCATGCATGTAAAGGGACATCTGAGGAGGGTGGAAATAAATAGCCAATAGGGGAAGGAGATAGTCCAGTAGAGCACACACTCTGCGATGTACAGGGATCCAGCCTTCACCCTCCAGCCTCCAGCCTTCAGCCTTCAGCTTTCACATGGGAGCACCATGAAAAGGTCATGGAGCTATGCTGTGGTGTCTCTGTGTTTCTCATTCTCTATCTGGAAAGAGAAAGACCGCCAAGAGCAGTGGAGTCCACAGGTATGAAGACCCAGTGAAGACATAAACAAAACGGCCAATAGAGTTTCTATTAAGTTAGAAAACAGTCTGATGAGTTGAATGTGCTGAGAGTCCTGGAGAGAGAGAGAGAGAGAGAGAGGACCAGACAGCCACCAGCTCCCTCAGGAACAGCAGGACAAACAGACTCAAAGAGAGGAACAGGAATCAGAAGCCAGAGTGTGGCAGTTTGCCTCAGAAGCCTCCTTTAGATGTTGCTGCTCTGTACACACTTGACAGCATGACTTAGAGCTAAGCGTGTGCGTGTGCGTGTGCGTCCTGACTGTGAGCCTTGGTCCCAGGGTGCATGCAACACTGAAGTTGCCTATTGCTCTTGTCCAGGGAGGCTCATAACAGCGTGCTCACAGGAGCCCCACACTGTGGTTGCCCTCAGTGCTCATCTGCAGGAGTTTTATTCACACCGGTGAGGAGAGAGAATCAACAAGGTTTCCAGGGGCAGGGGCAGAGCATCTTGCCTGGTAGGGTGCAGGACTCACTGGCCACAGTGCACTATGTCCAAGTTCTTAGCACTGAGGCACCAGAGCAGCAGGCGTGTCTCTTCCCAACCCCTTTTTTCTCCCTCTTTATCACTGTCACCCTGCAATAAAAAAACAATGAAAAATTATGAACTGGTAGAGCACCAAACTTTCTTTTGTAATAGATTACTTTTATTATATTTTATATTAGTGGCTTAGTAATAGTTTACAAGTTTATAAGATTGCAAGGGTTCTACACTGCACTCATCATCACAGTCGGACTACTTTTCGCTCACTTTTTATTAGTGGTTTAATAATGATTAACGCAGGTGTAAGATACAGAGGTACACACACAGTCTCCACCACCAGAGTTCCATGTCCCATCCCCTCCATTGGAAGCTTCCCTATTCTTTATCCCTCTGGGATGGATCTTTATGGGGAGCAGAAGGTGAAAGGTTTGGCTTATTTAATTACTTCTCAACTGGACATGGGTGTTGGCAGGTGGATTCATCCCCCAAAATTTTTTCTATCTTTCCCTAGTGGCAAGGCTTTAGGGAGGTGGGATTCTGGGAGACACTGGTGAGGTTGGTTGCCTGGGGAAGTCAGGACGGTGTCATGGTAGTGTCTGTAACTTGGTGGCTGAAAGGTGGTAAGATATAAAGCAGGACAAATTGTTCAATAAACAAGAAGCAAAAGGTAAGAATAGAGCAGACGAAACTAGGAGTTTTTGTGTGGGAAGAAGCTAGGAAGTCTATTTTATATTCCAAGGGGCCCATGATTTTAGTAATTTTTGCCGAGTCCAGTAGCTAACATTCAGGTGAACTAAAAGTATTGTCTGGGAAGATAATGTCAATGTTGGAGTTGGGAGTAGGCCTAGAAAGCTGGATCAGGGCAGAGAGTAGCTCCCAAATATGAGGAAAGCTCATGGGTTTCATTTTTTCCCTAGAGCCCTGCTCAGCTCTGGTTTAAGGTCGTGCTAGGGATGGAACCCGGGAGCTCAGAGCCTCAGTCACGGACATTTGCATTGTCATTATGCTGTCTTCCGAGACCCAGTTTAAGTTCTTTATTTTGCACCTACGAGCAAAA
This sequence comes from Erinaceus europaeus, assembly GCF_950295315.1. NCBI lineage: Eukaryota > Metazoa > Chordata > Mammalia > Eulipotyphla > Erinaceidae > Erinaceus > Erinaceus europaeus. Next base: position 5,110,282 of record NC_080163.1, read on the forward strand.
CTGGCTGGTAGATGTCTTTCAGAGAAACGCAGTTACTTGGTAAAAGATATAAACTAGACATAGGAGCCCCTGAAAACAACAACAACAACAACAACAACAACTCAAAGAATAAAACTCCTCGACTTCCTCTCTTCCTTCTCACCCACATCGTTTTTTCACGCGTAGCCAAAGGCTAGGAAGTAGCACAGTTACTGCGCAAAAAAGGCTTTCATGCCCTAGGCTCCAGGATGTCAGGTATAATCCTAAACTGAAAAGAAGAAAGAAAGGAGAAGAAATAAGAAAGGAATAAGAGAGAAGAGAGAAAGGCAGGAAGGAGGATTCAGGGCATGAACTCAAAGGCTCTTGCATACAGGGGCAGTGGCGACCCCACAGCCCTGCTCCACCACCCAGGGAGCTCCCTGGTGCCTTTCCTGAGTCCCCTGGAATGCCAGGACTCAAACCGAGGCCTTCATGCATGGTGAAGACACTGCTCTGCTGGGTGATGCCTCCTACCAAGCCTCCCTCAGGCCATTCTTTGTTTTGTAACACTTAATTTATTTCACTATTTACTTGTTTTTAATGAAAGTTAAGTATGTAGGTAGACAGACACATTGATAGTGAGACCAGAGCACTGCTCAACTGAGGTTTATGGTGGTGCTGGGGATTACACCTGAACCATAGAAGCTAAGATATAAAAAGTCTTTTACAGAACCATTATGCTGTCTCTCTAGCCACTCCCCCAGTCATTCTTACAATGGTTTGTCCTGGAAAAGCCGTTGCATTCCAGTGTAGATAATACAAAAGTTGAATACATACGCTCATGCAAGATACTATGTATCATAGGAAAAAATTACAATATTCTCCAGTACTTGAAGAAAAGAAACTAGAAAAACAGTTGTTGTAAAGTGAATGAAATACAATACACAATATTGCAAAGTGAATTTTGTATGCAAGAAGAAACATGACCAATAAAATATGTATGTTAAGACAAGAGATGGACAGGGGTCTGAGTACCAGCCTTTCATGTCTGAGGCCCCTGAGTTGAGCAGTGCTCTTGACATTTCTCTCTCCCCCCCCCCCCCCCGTCTATCTCATAAACAAGTAAGTAACCTTTTGTTTAACTCACTAACGCTGCTCCTGTAGTCTGGGGAGATAGCATAATGGTTCTGCAAACAGACTCTCATGCCTGAGGATCCCAGCTCCCAGGTTCAATTTCCTCCACCATCATAAACTAGAGCTGAGCAGGGCTCTGGGAAAAAAAATCCTCCTGGAGTGGTGGAGTTATACCTGTGATAGGTGGCAGTACTGCAGCACACACAGATAAAGAAATTGCAAGGATTACAATTTAGTGAAGATGGAGGGCGAGAAAGAGACAGAACACACACACACACACACACACACACACACACACATACACACACACACACCACACTAGGGACAGATGGACAAAGAGGAATGAAGCCGAGTCTGAGTTAGAGACAAGGATGGAGAGAGACAAAAGAAGATGATGAGGGGTCAGAGTTGTACCTGCCATCTCCCATCACAGTTCCTGGGCACTAGGCACCTTGTATGCTCAGTACCTCACCAGGGACTCCATCCCAGAGCCCACTGGTCACTGGGTAGCTCTGTAAGGCTGGGGCAGTCCTTTCCTCCTTCCATTCCTCCCTCCCTCCTTCCTTTCATTGTTTTATTTAGTGGAGAGAGACAGAGAGAAATCAAGATAGACGTGGAATATGGAGGAGAGAGAAAGAGACATCTCCTGCTCTGCTTTACTACTAGAGATGTTTCTTCCCTGCAGGTGGGGTGCAGGGGCTTGAACCCCAGTCCTTGCACATTGTCACATGTGTGCTCAACTGGGTATGCCACTGTCTGGCCCCTCTTTCAGTGTTTTTACAACAGAAATTTTACTTTAAGGTCTAACAGTGATTTCTTATTTTTTTCAAAGATTTATTTCCATGATTAGATAGATAGATAGATTGTTGTATGCTTTACATTGGTTTGGTCTAGCTCTCCCCCAGCCAGGAAAATTGGTTTAGTCCTGCTAGTTTCTCGACCCACTTGTCCCCGCCCCAAAGAACCCAGACAGAGTTCGAGACTTCTTGGCGCCGCCATGTGAGAAGGATGCAGGAGAGTTCTGTTTGGTGATTAGTTTGGGTTAGTTTATGAATCGTTGTTCGTGAATAAAGAAATACAGCTTCCCGGCCCAGCCGCGTGTCTCTGGTAGTCTCTGTTACCCGCCCGTGAAGCCAGCCCGGATAAAACAACAATAGATAGATATAGAGAGGTTATGCAAGTGTTTCCATTAGATACAAAAATAAATAAATAAAAATAAAAATGCAGAGCAACAGCCAGAATATATGGGCATCTTTCTGCAAAGTAAGGACAGAGAGGAATCTTTATAGCCACCAACCATAATTCCAAAAACTTGTGCCCTGAGGCAAAACTGTTAAGGGTTTCTTTATATCAAAAGTATGCTTTTTTTTTTTTTCCTTTTTCCCTTTTCCCTAGGCCAGATCTATGGGATATATAGTTAATAGAATTTATATACTTTCCTCATATTTGGGAGCTACTCTCTGCCCTAATCCAGCTTTCTAGGCCTATTCTCAACTCTGACACCAGCTCCCCAGACAATACTTTCAGTCCACTGGCATGTTAGCTATAGGGCTCAGGCAAAAAAATTACTAAAGTCATGGGCCACATGGAACATACCTAAAGTAGACTTTCTAGCTTCTTCCCACATGAAGACCCCTAGTTTCATCTGTTGTACTCCTACCTTTGGGCTCCTGTTTATTGAACAATTTGCTTTATAATCTTACCACCTTTCAGCCACCAAGTTGCAGATGCTACCATAATACTATCCTGACTTCCCCAGGCAGATGACCTCACCAGTGTGTCCCAGAACTGCAACTCTCCAGAACCCAATCTCACTAAGGAAACATAGAAACAGGCTGGGGGGGATGGATCCACCTGCCAACAGCCATGTCCAGCTGAGAAGCAATTACAGAAGCCAGATCTTTCACCTTCTGCACCTCATAAGTAAATCTGGTCCATACTCTCAGAGGGATAAAGAATAGGGAAGCTTCCAACGGAGGGGATGGAATACAGAACTCTGGTGGTGGGGACTTTGTGGAACTGTGCCCCTGTTATGTTACAATCATGTTAATCGTTATTAAACCACTATGAAAAATTTTAAAATATGCTTTTTTATGTTCATGGAAGGACATCATGGACTAAGAACAGGAGAGAGAATGAAAGAGAAGAGTGATGCTATCCTCACAGGGAAGGGATCAGTATCAGTAATATGTATGATTCTCCTGTGTGTGAATAAGAAAGCCATGGAGGGCTGGGGAGACAGCCTAATGGTTTTGAAAGATATTTTTCTGCCTGAGGCTCTGGGATCCCAGGTTCAATCTTCAGTACCGTCACCATCACAAAGCAGAGCTGAGTAGTCCTTACCTCCCTCCTCCCTCTCTTTCTCTGTATCTTTCTTGTTAATACACACACACACACACACACACACACACACACACACACACACACACACGGCATGCCTTTTAGAAAATGAAGAGACATGAAGAAGCAAGGCACAGGGAAGAGAGTGAAAAAGCTAATGATCAAGATAAAATGCTCAGAATCTGATTCCAAGACGAGTAAAGGTAAACTGAGAAAGAATACCCCTTTCCCTCTCAGACGGCACTGTGAGGGCACGGTGGGAGCCCCATGGATAGTGGAGAAGTGACATATTGTCTTTCTTTCTCTGTCTCTTCCTCTCCACTCTCTGCCTTTTTATCCCCTCCTCCCCTAAAAAGGAAAAAAAAAAAAAGGAATCTAGGCAGGCCACCCAACTTGTGAAGCACACACACGAGACCCTGATTTTATTCCCCAACACATTAAAAAAAATAAACCCACACTTCTGAGAAGTATGGAAGGTCTCAGGGCTCCCATGCCTGCATGCATATATATATTAGCACCTGCAGTTCAATGGCTGCATACATGGTTTGACACAAAGGATTTTCTTATTTGGGGCAGAGCAGGTGGTGTGTGTCCTGTTAACAGGGCTCATGTGGGCCCTGGGTCCCACAGATGGATCAGAGCGCAGATCCAGGAGGATCCTGTACCCCCAGTATTTGGCACCCCAGCAGGGGAAGCTGGGCTTTGCCACCTCCAGTCTTCTCAGGGGCTGGAGGGAAACCGACCTGACCTTTGCCTCAGAAAGCCAGTAGCTCTTAAAATCTGCACTGTGAAAAGGTCTGCTCTGGAAAGACTCATTTTTGTTCTGAGAACAAAGCAATCTGTTTGGAAAGGAGACATTATCTTGATCAGTTAGGACAGTAAACATAATTTTGTTAAAGTCTGTGGAGGAGGGGCTGCAGTGGTGGAGAGCTCTAAGCTCTGAAGACTATTTTAATTTTAATTTACAAAGTCACCCCTTCTTTTCCTGATTCAATCCTCTCTTTCCCTCTAAACCACTCATGACATCAAAGTTACCTCCATACATCCCTCTCCTTTCCCTTCTCTCTCTCTGGGTGCTGATGGAGCTGGAGTGCATATCAGATACTTAGAGGAAAATATTGGCAGAACTCTTTTCCACATAAAGTTTAAAGACATCATCAATGAAATGAATCCAATTACAAAGAAGACTAAGACAAGCATAAACCTATGGGACTACATCACATTAAAAAGCTTCTGCACAGCTAAAGAAACCACTACCCAAACCAAGAGACCCCTCACAGAATGGGAGAAGATCTTTACATGCCATACATCAGATAAGAGGCTAATAACCAGAATATATAAAGAACTTGCAAATCTCAACAACAAGACAACAAATAACCCCATTCAAAAATGGGGGGAGGTCATGGACAGAATATTCACTACAGAAGAGATCCAAAAGGCTGAGAAACACATGAAAAAATGCTCCAAGTATCTGATTGTCAGAGAAATGCAAGTAAAGACAACAATGAGATACCACTTCACTCCTGTGAGAATGTCATAAGTCAGAAAAGGTAACAACAGCAAATGCTGGAGAGGTTGTGGGGTCAAAGGAACCCTCCTGCACTGCTGGTGGGAAAGTCAATTGGTCCAACCTCTGTGGAGAACAGTCTGGAGAACTCTCAGAAGGCTAGAAATGGACCTACCCTATGATTCTGCAATTCCTCTCCTGGGGATATATCCTAAGAAACCCAACACACCCATCCAAAAAGATCTGTGTACACATATATTCTTGGCAGCACAATTTGTAATAGCCAAAACCTGAAAGCAACCCAGGTGTCCAACAACAGATGAGTGGCTGAGCAAGTTGTGGTCTATATACACAATGGAATACTACTCAGTTATTAAAAATGGTGACTTCACCATTTTCAGCCGATCTTGGATGGACCTTGAAAAATTCATGTTAAGTGAAATAAGTCAGAAACAGAAGGATGAATATGGGATGATCTCACTCTCAGGCTGAAGTTGAAAAACAAGATCAGAAAAGAAAACAGAAGTAGAACCTGAACTGGAATTGGCGTATTGCACCAAAGTAAAAGACTCTGGGATGGGTGGGTGGGGAGAATACAGGTCCAAGAAGGATGACAGAGGACCTAGTGGGGGTTGTATTGTTATATGGGAAACTGGGGAATGTTATGCATGTACAAACTATTGTATTTACTGTAGAATATAAAACATTAATTCCCCAATAAAGAAATTTAAAAATAAAATAAAATAAAGTAAGGAAAAAAATGCACGCAGATGTGATTTAATGTGGAACCTCCCTCCCAACCCTTCTAACTGAAAATGCTTTTGTTTCTGTAACTTGCTTCCACCATAAATTCGAAATTCAAAGTTCCTACCTTTGGTCCTATTTGGTCCTTTCCCACCTCGGGGCAGATAAAAGGCCATACAACCTTATTCATGGTCCTGTTCTCTGAGCATGAGCTCAGCTGGTCCACCCACGTAATAGATATGAGTTCTCCCCGATATCTCCGAGTGCCACTTACAAACACTGAGAGAAATCTGTCCGTTTTCGAAACAGCCACACATTTATGTGGCCTGTGGATAAACTAAGGCACTGCCTGTATTTCGGTGGCCTGACTGTCATGCCTCTATGCCAGTAAACGGAACCACAAATATTGGTACTTGTGAGCGAGGTTTTGCCTGGAGGTTTTGCCAGGGGCCCAGACGCTTGAGAAACTCACAGCCTGAAAGTGGAAGGGGAAGGGGGTGAGTGGCCTTAGTATCTTATCGCTGTAATTAACTTATATTGTAACCTTGGGAGAATTGCTGTGGTTTCCAATGGAGGGAATGGTTACACAAAATTTTGGTGGTGGGGAGGCCGGGTGATGGCGCACCTGGTTGAGTGCACATGTTGCAATGCACAAGGACCCAGGTTCGAGTCCCTGGTCCCCACCTGCAGGGGGAAAGCTTTGTGAGTGATGAAGCAGGGTTGTAGGTGTCTTTCAGACTCTTTCCCTCTCTGTCTCCTTCTTCCTCTTGATTTCTGACTGTCTGTATCCAATAAATAAATAA
>NC_080163.1:5121767-5169267 GCF_950295315.1 Erinaceus europaeus
TATTTCTATAACTATCTGTCTATATTTATATATATATATATATATATATCTGCCCATTTTTTCTATTGTTCTGCCTTCTCTTCCTTTCTAAGTCAGAACCATACCTGTTACTACTTCTGAATGTCCTTCCTTTTTTTCTCTTCTGTCTCTGGGTCCTAATGGAATTGGGTTTCAGAGTCCACTATTTATCTTCCCTTAACATCCCCTCCCCCCAGTATGGATCAAAAATTCTTTCGGGCTTCTGTAATTGCTTTTCCACTGGACATGAGCACTGACAGGTGGATCCATACCCCCAGCCTATCTCAATCTTTCCCTAGTGGGGTGGCTGGAGAGGTGAGGTTCCTGGGCTATTTGGAACTGAACCTGGTGCTCCTGAGGCATGGAAGTCTTGTTTATTACCATTGTGCTATTTCCCCAGCCCAGGACTCCAGTCTTGCAAGATGGCTGCCTCCAAACTTGCTCAAGCAAACAGCCCTGTTCCGGAGGAACACAGTGTATTGACTGTTCCAGAGGAAAGAACAGGGGAAATAATTCTTCTAGATAATTATTATCTTTTTTTTTTCTTTTCTAGGACAGTAAACTAAGGACTCTGACAGAGACATTACTTTCAAAACAACGGGCCACACATCTTGATAGTTAGGAAGACAATCCACACACTATTTTCTTATACTTCTATTTTATTTCCTTTATTGAGGGATTGATGGTTTACAGTTGACAGTAAAATACAGTAGTTGGTACATTTGTAGCATTCCTCAGTTTTCCATATAACAATCTAACCTCCCACTAGGTCCTCCTCTGTCATCATGTTCCAGGACCTGAACATTCCCCCCACTCCAGAGTCTTTTACTTTGGTGCAATACACCAACTCCAGTCCAAGTTCTGCTTCATGTTTTCATTTCTGTTCTTATTTTTCAACTTCTGTCTCTGAATGAAATCATCCCATATTCATCCTTCTTTTTATGACTTATCTCATTTCACATGCTTCCATAAAGCTACATCTAAGAGGAGGTGAAAAAGATGAATTCATCATTTTTTTCCATAGAATTTTTTTTTCTCTATTGGGGGATTAATAGTTTATACTTGCCAGCAAAATACAGTAGTTTGTACATATGTAACATTGATCAGTTTTCCACATAACAATTCAACTCCCACTAGGTCCTCCTCTGCCATCATGTTTCAGGGCTTGAACACCCCCCCCCCCCGAGTCTTTTACTTTTGTGCAGTACACCAACTCCAATCCAAGTTCTAATTAGTGTTTTCCCTTCTGATCTTATTTTTCAGCTTCTGTCTATGAGTGAGGTCATCCCATATCTCTTTCTGGCTGATCTCACTTACCATGATTCCTTCAAGCTCCATCCAAGATGAGGTGAAGAAGGTGAATTCACCATTTTTAATGGTTGAGTAGTATTCTGTTGTGTATATAGACCACAAGTAACTCAGCCACTCATCTGCTGTAGGACGCCTGGGTTGCTTCCAGATTTTGGCTATTACAAATTGTGCTGCTATGAACGTAAGTGTACACAGGTTTCTGTGGATGGGTGTGTTTGGTTCCTTGGGATCTGTCCCCAGGAGAAGAATTGCAGGGTCATAGGGCAGGTCCACTTCTAGTCTTCTGAGAGTTCTCCAGACTGTTCTCCACAGGGGAATGCAGTTACTCTTTTATCTGATATCCACAAGAAATCCACAGAGGATTTCTTTCAGCTCTCAGTCACTGAAACAGACCAGCCTGTTACAGCACCTACCTGGATGTGTGAAGACCCCAAGAAGTCAGCAGTACTCTGGCCTCTCCCTGTCAGGCTCTCTCATGACAAACGGTGCTTCCAACAAAGGCAACTCCACACCCCTCAGCACCATCTAAACATTTCCTCAGGAGCTTCACAGGTGGTGAAGCCTTGCTGAAGGCATCTCTCTCCCTCTCCCTCTCCCTCTCCCTCCCCCTCCCCCTCTCCCTCTCCCTCTCCCTCTCCCTCTCCCTCTCCCTCTCTCTCTCTCATCTCCCTTCCCCTCTCAACACCCCCGTTTCTACTGGGGGGGGGGGAAGGTCAATAGGAGTGCTAGATTCATTGTGAAGGTGCTGAACTCCTAGCCAATAACCCTGATGGCAATTAAAGTAACAAATACGTCTTCCTGGCCCAGTCAGTCCCCTCTGCTCCTCTAAGCCCATTGGGTTGTCAGAAACACCAAGAGGCATTTTTGTGAAGGACATATTGAACTGTAGGTCACGGTGTTTCCGGCAACCCATAGTCCTAACTATAGAGGACAGATGTAATGATTTGATCTGTACACACAGATCTTGGTGTGTGTGTGTGTGTGTGTGTGTGTGTGTGTGTGTGTGTGTGTGTGTGTGTGTAAGGGGGAGGGAGACGTATATTTGCACATTTTAGAAGTTGTACACAGGCAGGATTGGCACACCTGGCCCCAGATTGTCAGAAGTCTATAACAAGAATTTCAGGGTCCCCAGACTGTGGGGACCCCAGGAGCCACGCATCTGGCCTCTGCATCAACTCCACACTCAACTCGTGATTCATATACAGGTGGAGACCCGGGTAAAATGAAGTGCACATGCCTTGCCATACATGTGGCATCAAGGAAGGCTTTGGGCGCACTGACATCATTACTGTCTATCAAACGAGCACCTCTCTGAAGTCATGTACCAGCAACAGGCTCCTCCTATAGGGCCTCCCCAACCCTGCACCCATCCCGGTTGCCAGGTCTGCACCCCAGAGGGAGAGGCCATGTGGGGCTCACTCAGGCTCAGGACCAGATAAAGTGGCAGGAACCCCACAAGGTCAGGGTTGGGGGTATTTGAGAAAGGTCAGATGTGTCAGACTAGGAAAGCCAGACTCCAGGGTTTATGAGCATCAGGGCTGGGCTGATGGGGGCCTGACCCTCTGGGTCCTGCAGACAGTCCTGCTTCCTCCCAGAGGCTCTGCAGGCTGCACTGTCAGAGCAGCATCTACTCAGCTTCACTTTTCTTTTCTTTTTTTTTTTTTATTTATAAAATGGAAGTATTGATAAGACCATAGGATAAGAGGGGTACAATTGCACACAATGCCCACCACCCAGAACTCCGTATCCAATCCTCCTTCCCACCATTTGATAGCTTCCCTGTTCTCTATCCCTCTGGGAGTATGGACCCAGGATCATTATGGGGTGCAGAAGGTGGAAGATCTGGCTTCTGTAATTGCTTCTCCACTGAACATTTTGGCAGGTCAATCATACTCCCAGCCTGTCTCTCTCTTGCCCTTGTGCGGTGGGGCTCTGGGGAAGTGGGGTTCCAAGACACACTGGTAGGGTTGTCTGCCCAGTGAAGTCAGGTTAGCATCATGATAGTGTCTGGAACCTGGTGGCTGAAAAGGGTTAAGATATAAAGCAGAACAAATTGTTGATTAATCATGAACCTAAAGGCAAGAATTTTGCAGATGAAGATTTGGGGTCTCCATTTTGGAAAAATCTCATAGGTCTATTTTAGATATATTCCAAGGGGCCCATGACCCTACTAGTGTTTGCTTAAGCTTGACATCTAATATGCAGGTCACTTAAGTTATTGTCTGGGGATGATGATGTCATAGTTGGAAAAAGGACTAGAAAGCTGGATCAGGGAAAAGAGTAGCTCCCAAATGTGGGAAAAGTGTATAAAGATTGTTGACTGTACACCCCATTGATTTGATCTGGGGCCCATATTCAGCATAGGAGCCTATGTGACCTTTGCATCCCTGTAGGTCCGAGCTCACATTCTGTGGTCATAAGTGGGAACGTTCCAGATTGCATCCATTTCAGGACCCATCTTCCTCAGGTGGTAGGTAGAGAATGTCATCCAACCTCCCTTCAGAGGATGGAACAGTCTCTACCATTGTTGATCCACATTGAGGCCAAGGTCTTATGGGGGCCCCCAAAGGGGTCCATTATGTTGTTCCTGACACCTTCACTTTACTAAAGGCTGAGCCAGGGCATTGACTGAATACCAAGGTGGGGCTGGGATTAGATGCTGTGGAGTCAGAGGCAAGAGGGCACCCTAGGGTGGAATATGGGCAGGTTGAGAGTGGGAGGGGCTGGTTGGATTTGCCTTGTGCCAAGGAAAATATGGACACAGTAGGAATGGTGTAGAAAGAGAGTTAGACTAGGGAAGTGGAGTTTCCATGGTGGCTAGAAGTGGGAAGAGTCTTGGATTCAGTTGGATGGACAGTAGGCTGAAGGACTGTGGAGTTGTCTTGGGAGGACTTGATTTTGGGGATTGTAAAGACTTGTTGTTGTTGTTGTGGCATGGGAAATAAGTGAGTTCTGATTTAATATACATTTGGTAGACTTGGTATTGCTCATCCAGAAGACTGTTGGATTAGGGTTTGGTTTGATTATTTATTTATTTATTTATTTTTGCAGAACAGTACTCAGCTCTGGTATATTGTGGTGCTGGGGATTGAATCTGTGTTTTAATTTTTTTATTGAATGAGAGAGGGGGAGAGAGAGAAGAGAAGAGACGAGAAGAGAAGAGAGAGAGAGAGAGAGAGAGAGAGGAGGAGATGGAGATAGGTAGACAGGTTCTATAACCCAAGTATTTTGTATCTTCAGTGCAGGTATTTTGTGGTACACTGGACCTTAGTGTGCCCAGAGTCTTCTTGAGTTTTAGGCTCTTATAGCTTTGGATGGGTCATTTGTGATCTTCTAAAACCCTGGCCTTACCTCTTGGGGCCTTGGCTCAGTCTCTGTCCCCTTGAACAAGGCCCCAGGAGTTCCTGCCCCATTTTACCCAGACACTCCGTAAACTTCCAGCAAGTTCGAGGTTATACAGAACCACAGGCGCTCACACTCCAGCCCTCCCCTAGTCTTGTTTGTGATGGGAGGGTCTATCCACCTCCCAGAAGTGTGGACAGTGCCAACCAGCACCCAGGTGCCAGCCAGGCAGGGGCAGGCCCAGTGAGGATGAGAGTTTTTAAAGGCATCTCCAGTGAGCTCCCAGATCACCTCCTGCTCCTGGAAACTGTCAGCATGTGGGGCCTGGTCCTGAGCCTGGTCCTAAGCCTGGGTGAGTGTTGGGGCTGTGGTGGTGGGGTGCTGAGTCTCTGTGGAGCTCAGCCACTCACTGAGACCCTCCTTTTCCTCTTGGCCACTGCCTTACCCCTCCAGCCACCTTCTGCCCAGACCACAGGCTCTCCTGCTCTCAGTCCCTGCAGTGAAAATTCCCTAGCTGTTCATGAGGCCACTCATGATGTCCTCAAACCCCCCACCCCCCCATTATAGCTCCCACTGCACTACAGGTACCAGAACCTTCCATCTTCACCCAGACAGGAGCAGACAAGCACAGCTAGGACATCAAAGAGATTCGAGGGTCTTGTTAGGTCCCCGTCCTTGTAGATCCCCATGGTCCTGATTACCTCCTCTTACTTCCTAGTTCTCAAGCCTCTGGGTTGTGGCTCTGACTCCCCATGGGTCCCCATGGCTCAATGCCCCCCAATCTCTCCTGCTGTCAGTTCTCCACCCCACCCTCTAAATTGTGAGTCTCTCAGACACTAAACCTACCTCCCAGGGGCAGACACTATCAAGTCTTACGGGATAAGGAGAAAACTCAGTCTATTAGGAAATGAACTAATTTATTTATTTCTTCCTTTCTTTTCATCCTCCTTTTTTTCTTTCACCTCCAGGCTTATTGCTGGGGCTCAGTGCCTGCACCACGAATCCACTGCTCCTGGAAGCTATTTTGGTCTCTTTTGTTGCCCTTGTTGTTTGATGTTGTTGTATTGTTGTTGTTGCTATTATTGTTGTTGTTATTGATATCATTGTTGTTGGCTAGGACAGAGAGAAATGGAGAGAGGAGGAGAAGACAGAGAGGGGGAGAGAAAGACAGACACCTGCAGACCTGCTTTTTTACCACTTGTGAAGTGACCCCCTCCCTGCAGGTGGGGAGCCAGGGCTTGAACCAGGATCCTTACGCCATTCCTTGTGCTTTGCGCCATGTGCGCTTAACCTGCTGCACTACTACCTGACCCTCTTGAACTAATTTCTTTCTTTTTAATGTTTTGTTATTATTTATTTATTTATTTATTTATCGCCACCAGTGTTCTCAATGGGGCTCACTGCCTGCATGACAAATCCACCACTCCTTGTGACCATTTCTTCCCCTCTTCCTTCCTCTCTCCCTTTCTTTCTTTCTTTCTTTCTTTCTTTCTTTCTTTCTTTCTTTCTTTCTTCTATAGATAAAAATGAGAAGAATTGGAGAGGAGTGAGAAGGAGAGAGGAAGAGAGACACTTGCAGCACTCTTCCACTGCTTTTGAAGCTTCCCTGTAAGGCGGAGGCCTGAGGCTTGATCCCGGGTCCATGCACATGATAATGTGTAAACTCACCCGGCTTGCTACAGCCCAGAACCAGACTAATTTCTGTTCTGTTTTTCACTTTATTAACATGAGTGAGATCACTTGGGTGTGTGCTGTGCCAGGAGTCAAATTTGAGAACTCACACTTTTATGTTCGGTGCTCTAATCCAGAGCACTGTGCTCTGGCTCACAGAGCACCAGCTTCTACGTATGAAGACCCAGGCCACAGTTCCTTTCCTGGCACCGTTGCAGAAATGATCCCCAAAGCACAGACATGAGCCAGTCCTTGGTGAGAGAGAGGAGTTTATTACACGGGTGTGTAGGAGTCTCCAGATCTCTCGGGGAAGTTCTCCCGCACCTCCAAAAAGCACACAGTTTTATTGAGGTCGCCCTCCCCCAAGGGGTGGAGGGAGCAGGTTTGCTTCACAATTACAGAGTAGGCAGAGCAGACAAAGATGACCGTTCACGTAATTGCTATACATCTTCCTTATCTGTGGCGTTGGTAAAGAAAGGGGAGAACTAGTGCCTGGTGTGTATCAGGCTTGAGACAACTGTAGTTCCCCTAGTCATCTCTCACCTTTAGCATGGATGTCTCGGGCCCATTAGCTTAGGAATGCGGAGGGGAGGAGGGTTTGGCAACTACAGCCACTGTTTTAATTGCCTGAAGAGCAAACACAAAGGAAATGCAGGTCTTGGGCTTGATGTCTCTGAGAGGAACGGCACTTCTCCACCAGGCGCATAGATCAAAACATCCACATAGGGTCATTCAGGAGAGCATGCACTGTGTCTGTCCACCTATCTCCCATAATACACCACCTGAACCAGTGACAAGGCCTGTGCCTTGGCTACCCCCTGGCTCCCTTCTCTCTTATTTTTCTTTCATAATTACAAGTTTTGAAACTCTCCAGCCACAGACCCCTGAGCACTTCCCCAGTTTCCCTATTCCAGTGAATGATCATCTCCCCGGAGTGGTCAGGTGCTGGTTCCAGCCCCTTCCTGGCACCCCCTCTCAGGCCCTTTCCTTCCTCTCATGAACATCCTGCATTACTGACCCCCTCCTCCCTGACCCCCACGACCGCCACTTGCTGCTCCAGATTCTGTGTGTTTTTTCCAATCTCATATGTGGGGGTTGAGGGTCACCCCACCCAGGACCACCCACTCACCCACAACCCCAGGGTCCTTCCTAAGACCCCTGGCCATCTGCCTGTGTTGGGTAGTATGCCAGGTCCCCCAGTTTAAAGCTTCTGTCTCTAATCCTGCTTAACTAAGCACCCGCATGCCTGCAGGGCACTGGTTTGATCCCACTTAAAGCTGCGGTCTATTTACATAAACCACTGTTAACTAAGCACCACCCTGCCTCCAGGGCGTTGGTTTAATCCCCACTGGCTCACCATGCCTTTTTGCTCTGCCCCCTCTCCTTGTCACACCCTGATTTTCACCAATCTCTTTTTTCGCTCCACTCTCTCTACATCACATCCTGTTTCCACCCTGCTTGCTGAGTATATATATAGCTGCTTTTCTGAGTAAACACACTTGGAATTGCTTTCTGGCTCCACGAGTTCCAGAGTGTATGAGTTCCTGATCCCTCTTCCACGCAGCAGCCTAGGTTGGCTCCAGTTGAGTTCTCTCCAACCCAGAGAGCACTTGCTCAGGAAGAAGCACCCTCAGGCTATCCCAGCATGCCTGGACCCCCAGCCCTGTCCCTGCCTCTGTCATCATGGCCAGGCCTCCTGACCCAGCTTCCTGTCCACAGGTGCAGTGCCCCCCACCCAGTCCATAGCACCCCAGAAATGTGCGGAGCTTCTCCGACCCTGGACAGCGCTCACGAGAAATTTCAGTGACTATGCTTGCGGGGGTGTCTTGGTGCACCCCCAGTGGGTGCTCTCCACAGCTCACTGCCAACCCCAGTGAGTAGGGGTGGGGTCTGTGCTCCCAGAGGACTGAGGAGTCAGGGTCCCTCCCAGGGTCACCTAGGGGAAGGGCAGGGCTAAGGGAGGGAAGGAAGGTACTGGCTTGGATGTAGGAGAGGCAGGGCTGGGGTGTAGGGGACAAGTCCATGGACACTTGGGGGCAGGATAGGGCAGGATGGGGAGGCGGAGGGGAAGCATCTGGGAGAAAGGATGGAGGGAATGTCCAGGTGGGAGCTCACTGGACATGGGTTCAACCTGGGGTCAGTGGGAGGAGGTGAGTGTCAGGGGGCAGGATCCTGGGCTCAAATGCACAGTGGTGAGTGTGAGGGGCTCCAGGTCCCCACTCTGTGTGTGTTTGTCTGTGTGTCTATGTGGCATCTGCCTGTGTTTGTCAGCAGGGGTGTGTGTGTGTGTGTGTGTGTGTGTGTGTGTGTGTGTGTGTAGCTAACAAGCAACCCCTCAGGGCAAATTTTTGAGGTTGTCTTGATATCTTCACTGCCTTTACCCCTCAGCTCTTGCTCCCAGTCATCAAGTTCTGTGGCTTCTTGTGGGAAATGAGCAGGATACCTTACCCCACCATTACTGGGGTCTGGTCCTTGTCAGTTCAGGGAGGCTGCATCTCCCCACCCCCACACTCTGACCCCTCCACCCCCTTGTCCTGCTTCTGCCCGGCTGGGACACAGCTCTGTGTCCCCATGAAGCACTGCAGTCAGGCCCTTGCCCCCCACAACCCGGCACCCCACTCACAGGGCTCCACCCCCTCTGGGCTGCCCCTCCCCCAGCCACACCCCTAGGGCCACACCTGCCATGCCCACTGCCCCTCCCCTCACTGCACCTGCTCAACCTCACCTGTCCCAGGTGCTCTCCTCCCGTGTCACATCAGCCCCCACCCCCACCCCACCTGCAGACCTGCTTCACCGCCTGGGAAGCGACCCCCCTGCAGGTGCTTTAATGTTCATTTCTCTAGTGAGAAGTGAGTGTAAGTTTTTTTTTCTTCATGTCTGCGGGTCATCAGAATGTCTTCTATTGAATACCGTCTACTCAGACCTCTTGCCTACTTTTTATTGGGTTTCTTGCTGCTTTTCTTTTTTTGTAGGGTGAAGGGAGAAAAGTGGACACTGCCCATTAGTTCCGAGGGCAGAGGCATGGGGCACAGGCTGCTGAAGAAGCCACGGAGTGTCTGCTGATCTTTATCAGAGACTTAACCTTTCTTCCAGCTCAGCTTTGCCCCACTGTCTCGGCTTCTTCAGCACAGCGTAGCCTGCCTCTGCTTGTCAGCTGGCCTCTGCTGGCCTCCACTTGGCCCCCTCCCTCGGGTCAGCTCCCAACTGCACCATCAGCAGCTCCCAGGGTCGGTACCCCCACGTCTCAGCTGCAGCAGAGCCCTTGCAAGGTCCTCAAATCCCAGACTGTTCCAGCGTCTCCCGGTTCTCTGGGGGAGCCTCTCTCTGCCTCCTATATATGGGGAGAACCAAAGTGGCCTCTTGACAGGGTACCATCTACCAACATGAGGTGTTAGGCATCGCCCCAAAGCCACAGAAGATGGCTACTGCTTGGTTCTCTCCCCAGGCACCTGCGCTCCCAGGCAGGAATGACTGATGCCTGAGGCGGGAAGGCCTGGCTGAGTCCAATTTCCCCACAGTTGTTGTGAGTTGTATGACTTTCTTTTAAATTTTTAATTTTTTAACATTTTATTGGTCACTAATAGTATGTTACAAGATTGTAAGACTATCAATGTACAGTCCCACGCCCAGCACCCAAGTTCTGTGTCCTCACGCTATTAAAGATAACCACCAGAGTTCTCACAGGCCTTATAAACAGTTTGCTTGTCACTGTTTTTCTTTCTTTTTTGCCAAGTTCATGTGACTCAGATCTCAAGATTCTATATATGAGTGAAACCATCTGGTCGTTGTATTTTGTATGGATTTATTTATTTATTTTTACCATTGACCTTTTTAAAAATAATTAAAAATATTTATTTACTTTTCCCTTTTTGTTGCCCTTGTTGTTTTTCATTGTTGTTGCAGTTGTTATTGATGTCGTCCTTGTTGGATAGGACAGAGAGAAATGGAGAGAGGAGGGAAAGACAGAGAGGGGGAGAGAAAGATAGACACCTGCAGACCTGCTTCACCGCCTGTGAAGCGACTCCCTGAGCCGGGGCTCGAACCGGGATCCTTAGGCTGGTCCTTGCGCTTTGCGCCACCCGCTGCACTACCGCCCGACTCCCACCTTTTTTTTTTTTTTTTTGCCACCAGGGTTATTGCTTGTGCTCGGTGCCAGCACTACAAATCTACCGTTTCCAGTGTCTATCTCCCCACTACCCGTTTTTTTCTATTGTATTTGATAGGACAGAGAGAAATTGAGAGGGAGAGAGAAAGAGAGACACCTGCAGCCCTGCTTCACCACTTGGAAAGCTTTCCCCCTGCAGGTTAGACCCGGGGCTCGAACCAGAGTCCCTGCGCATTGTAACATGTGCGCTCAACCAGGTGCGCCACCACCCTGCTCCCTCATTTACTCTTTTAAACCCTCCTCGTTGTGTTCATGTTTGTTGCTTTTGACAATGCCACACCATTCATTTCCTTTCTAACTGTCTCCGTTTCCCCAGGAATGTCAATCCTTTAACCTCTCTCCTCGGTTTATCCGATTCTCTTGAGGAGTCTCTTCCCATTTATCCCCCTCCCTTCCATCTTATCTCTTCTCCCACTCTCGTTCCCCTTCTTGCAGGTGGATGTCCATGTATTTTGTGGGTCTGCGCAGCATGTGGGCTGGAGGCCCCATGAAATACCAGATTTTCTCAAAGGTGACAAGATTCCCGCACCCTCAGTTCAAGGAGAGTCTCCTGAGCAATCACCACCACGAGACAAAGGAGACCTACAGTCACGACCTTCTGCTGATCCGCCTGCCAAGGCCGGCCCGCCTGGACTCCAAAAAGCAGGTCGTGGCCCTGCCCAGCCAGGAGCCTCAAGCTGGGAGCAGATGCTACGCCTATGGCTGGAGCTTCCCGGGGCAAGTTGACTGTGAGTCGGGGCGGGACTGAGCAGCCACTAGCGGGGGGTCGGGGGTGGGGGGCTGGGGGGCTGGGGGCTGGGGGGTGATGGCGGCGGGGGCGGGGCTGAGGGAGGAGGGTTGAGGAATGAGGTGAATTGATCTTTGCCCCCCCCCCCCATTTCTTCCTAGTTTTTCACCACTTTCCAACCTGTTTGGATGTTCAGCTCCTGCCCAAGGCTCAGTGTCCTGTCCACAGGCCGGTGACAGACTCCTTGCTGTGTGCTGGGCCCATGAATGACCAGCGAGATTTCTGCCTGGTGAGAGATTTTCTCTTCACTCTCTCCCTCTCACCCACTCTCCATTCTTTCCATTCAGGTTCGAGGGACTGAACCTGCGACCTCAGAGGCTCAGGCATGAGAGTCTCTCTGCAGAACCATTATACTATCTACCCCCTCCCAGGCTGAGCTTCTCTTTTTATTTTTATTTATTTATTTATTTTTAATATTTATTTTATTTATTCCCTTTTGTTGCCCTTGCTGTTTTTCTTGTTGTAGTTATTATTGTTGTCGTCGTTGTTGGATAGGACAGAGAGAAATGGAGAGAGGAGGGGAAGACAGAGAGGAGGAGAGAAAGACAGACACCTGCAGACCTGCTTCACCACCTGGGAAGCGACTCCCCTGCAGGTGGGGAGACGGGGCTCGAGAGCTTCTCTTTTTAAATATTTTTATTTATTTATTATTGGATAGAGACAGGGAGAAATTGAGAAAGGAGGGGGAGGTAGAGAGGGAGAAAGACAGACGCTTGTGGCCTTGCTTCACCACTTGTGAACCCCTCTCCCCACCGCCCCAGCATATGGGGACTAAGGGCTTGAACTTGGGTCCTTGAGTACTGTAATGTGGTGGCTTAACCAGCCGCGCCACCAACTGGCTCCCCAGGCTGACGTTTTCTTTTTACTTTCTTTTTTCTGCCTCCAGGGTTATTGTTGGGGCTGCCTACATTAAGAATCCACTGTTCCTGGAGGCCATATTTCCATTTTGTTATTATTGCTATTGCTGCTGTTGTTGGATGGGACAGACAGAAATCCACGGAGGAGGGGAAGACAGAGGGGGGAGAGAAAGACAGACACCTGCAGACCTGCTTCACGGCTTGTGAGACTACCCCCCGGCAGGTGGGGAGCTGGAAGCTCGAACTGGGATCCTTGCGCTGGTCTTTTTGCTTAGTGCCATGTGAGCTTAACCCACTGCGCTACCGCCCGGCCCCCAGGCTGAGATTTTTAAACCCACCAGGCATAAGGATTCCTTCCTTCCTTCCTCCCTTCCTTCCTTCCTTCCTTCCTTCCTTCCTTCCTTCCTTCCTTCCTTCCGTCTCTTCCCCTGTTTTGTATTACACTCTTCCCCCACACCCTGTCCACCTGCAGCTCAAGCCCTACACCTGCCCCACCCCCTCCTCCAGGCAGTCAGAAGCAATCACTGAGCATCTCCTGCAGCCGGACAGTGAGCCAGCTCCTGGGAGATGGGGGAGCAGAGGAGGGCATCCCCTCCAGCCCCCACGTGAGGAGGCAGACAGAGTGGGCTCCACAGTGCAGGTGGGGGTGGGGGCTGATGTGACGGGAGGAGAGCACCTGGGACAGGTGAGGCTGAGCAGGTGCAGTGAGGGGAGGGGCAGTGGGCATGGCAGGTGTGGCCCTAGGGGCATGGCTGGGGGAGGGGCAGCCCAGAGGGGGTGGAGCCCTGTGAGTGGGGTGCCGGGTTGTGGGGGGCAAGGGCCTGACTGCAGTGCTTCATGGGGACACAGAGGTGTGTCCCAGCTGGGCAGAAGCAGGACAAGGGGGTGGAGGGGTCAGAGTGTGGGGGTGGGGAGATGCAGCCTCCCTGCACTGACAAGGGCCAGACCCCAGTAATGGTGGGGTAAAGTATCCTGCTCATTTCCCACAAGAAGCCACAGAACTTGGTGATTGGGAGCAAGAGCTGAGGGGTAAAGGCAGTGAAGATACCAAGACAACCTCAAAAATTTGCCCTGAGGGGTTGCTTGTTAGCTACACACACACACACACACACACACACACACACACACACACACACACCCCTGCTGACAAACACAGGCAGATGCCACATAGACACACAGACAAACACACACAGAGTGGGGACCTGGAGCCCCTCACACTCACCACTGTGCATTTGAGCCCAGGATCCTGCCCCCTGACACTCACCTCCTCCCACTGACCCCAGGTTGAACCCATGTCCAGTGAGCTCCCACCTGGACATTCCCTCCATCCTTTCTCCCAGATGCTTCCCCTCCGCCTCCCCATCCTGCCCTATCCTGCCCCTTTCTGCCCTGCCCAGGGGGATTCCCATCTCAAACTGCCTTGCCCTGTCCTCTGTTGGAGAGCTGGCATCTGAGGTGAGCCTAGGGCAGAGGGTCCCAAGGGGACCCACATCCTCCTTCCTGCTGACCCCACTGCAGGGACCCTGCTCTGGACCTGCCCTGCACAGAATCTGAGCCCTGAACTGCACCCCCTGCGCAGGACTTGGGCCCTGGCCCCCTTTATGAGATCCCTCCCTCGGTCACCACCTCTCCTGCAGCTGGGCATCTCGTGGGGTTGAAGAGCCTGGGGGGAGAGCTGAGTCTCCCCAGGTCAATCAGATCCTCTGGCCTCGCCTCGCTGACTGCTGTCCCTCTGTCTGTCTCCCCATTCCCCCCTCTGGCTATAGCATGAAGCAGGCATCCCTCTGATCTGTGATGGAGTGCTGCAGGGCATCCTCACAATGGACCACATTCCCTGCGACAGTTTCACTGGGAAATATCTCTTCACCTGTGTGCTTGAGAACAAGAAGTGGATTGAAGACACTATAGCCCAGAACACTTGAAGGCACCCATCACCCCTCTGTACTGCAAAATAAAATGTGCTTGGTGTTCTCAAGCCGCCTCTCCTTCCTGGTTACAGCATGTCTGTAAACACTGGCTCCGCCGAGGAGATGAATGTCACGTTTCTCAGCTTTCTGACCTTAAGTCCTGTGCCTGGCCCCAGAGGTGCAGGCAGGGCCAGAGGTTTCTCCCACAGAGACACTTTCGAGTCCTTCCCTTCCAAGGGGCACATAGGTTTATATGTTAAGTACTCTTCTTGGGGCAGACATGCCAACACTCAAGCGAAATATCACGCAAATTAATTGTACTGTGATTACCTTCTGAGAAATTGGGACAGGGCTAGAAGATAAATCAGGGCTTCTGGGACTTAAACCCTGGTTCCACGTGGGAGGTGCCTTGGCACTGGGGGAAGCTGTGGTACTGTGACTTCTCCCCACCCTCACCCTGGCCTTCCTTTCCCTTTCAGATTTATCTGAAATAAAATCATGAAAAATCCTAGAAATGTTGAAATCATACATGTTTGAGACCATGATGCAGGAAGGGGGAGAATGGAAGGAAGGAAGGAAGGAAAGAGAGGAGATAACTGTTAAGAGAATTTTGTGAATTTTTTTTTCCTCCAGGATTATTACTGGGGCTTGGTGCTGGCCCTACAAATCCACTGTTCCTGGAGGTCATTCCCCCTCTCCATTTTTGATTAGCTAGGACAGAGAGAAATTGAAAGAGGAGGGGGAGATAGAGATGGGGAGAGACAAAGATACCTGCAAACCTGCTTCACCACTTGTGAAGCATCACCCCCTGGAGGTGAGGAGTCAGGGGTTCGAATCAGGATTCTTGCGTGGGTCCTTGCACTTTGCACTATGTGCGCTTAACCCAGTGTGTTATTGCCAGGGCCCTGTTTGTGAATTTTGGATCCTTACTCTGTTCATTGCCTTGAAGGTTTGCTGTATCCCAGTGAATCAGACTGAATCCTAAATTCTCCCCCCCCTTTTTAAACCACCAGAATTATGCTGGGTTCCATGCCTGCATGACTCTCCCACTCCCAGAGACCATTTTTTCTATTCTTCTGGTAGAGGGTGAGAGACAGAGAGAGGGAGAGAAACAGAGAGGAGAGGAGGTGCAGCCCTGCTCTAACACTGGTGAAGCGTGTGCTCTCCTGTGGTGGCCCAGGGATTGAACACGGCTCCTCAAACACGGTGGTGTGTGCTCTCTACCAGGTGAGCCACTTTCCGTCTCCCTGGACCCTAAGTCCTTCCAGTTGATGCAGACTTCCTGTTTCCAAAATGTGGGTGCAGTGTAATGAAAGGGGGCTTGGGCAGGTGTTGAATGTGGGTGTTACCTAGGGAACTGCTTTTAGGCCTGAGAGGAAACACTTGACTCTTTGTTATATATATATATATATATATATATATATATATATATATATATATATATACATATACACATATATATATATATTTATATATATATAGTTGGATAGAGACAGAGAGAAATTGAGAGGGGTGGGGAAGATGGAGATGGAGAGAGACAGAGAGACACCTGCAGCCCTGCTTCATCACTTGCAAAGCTTTCCCCCTGTTACAGGTGGGAACCAGGGGCCTGAACCTGCATCCTTGCACACTGTCGTGTGAGCGCTTAGCCAGGTGCACCACCACCTGGTCCCTTGACTCGTTGAAAGGATGTGTGCGTGTGCATGTGTGTCTGTAGCCATGGGTGTGAATGCACCATGAAGCTGTGCAGCACACACACACCTGTGTAAAACCCCACGTGTGTGTCAGCTTTAACTCACCAATGTGAGCAGCATAACTCCACCGACATAGCCAGATAGAGATTTCAAAAAGTGAGATGTTTTCTAGAAAGTGGGGTGTTGTTGTTCATGTCTGTGAACATAGATTCAGGGCTTAGAAAAATAACTCACTCATTAGGGGTGCTTGTCATGTGTGTGGCCTGAGTTTGAGTTCTGGGACCACCTGGCAGGTGTTTCTCTGTCTCTCTTGTTCTTGTTGAAATACAAAGAAGTGGGAGTCGGGCGGTAGCCCAGCAGGTTAAGCGCACCTGGTGCAAAGCGTAAGGATCCTGGTTTGAGCCCCTGGCTCCCCACCTGCAGGGGAGTCACTTCACAAGCAGTGAAGCAGGTCTGCAGGTGTCTGTCTTTCTCTCCCCCTCTCTGTCTTCCCCTCCTCTCTCCATTTCTCTCTCTCCTATCTAACAACAACAATAACTACAACAATAAAACAAGGGCAACAAAAGGGAATAAATAAATAATCAAAATATCTTTAAAACAAACAAACAAACAAGAAATACAAAGAAGGAAGGCTTCCCAGAAGCAGTGGAATCTAGCATGAGTGAGGTCCCAGTGCCCCTAGCCCCAGAAACAGAAAGGTAGAAGCAGGCCTCAACTGAAAGCTCTTTGAATGCCTGTAAGACAAAACAAAAGATCAACCAAAGCCAAATACACATTCTAAGAGGACCCCACTGACTTGCCATTTGTGATGTCAGATTTTCTTAAATTGGACAACATTCTCAGGACTGGATTCTCTTAACCTTCCTGATGTGACCATGGCCCAGACAGGGAAGCTGAAGCTTGAGGAGGAAAACCTGCTTGCTGGAGTTCTTGAAGAGGTACAGACAGTCCGTGCTGCTTTTAGCTTTTATTTCCAGGTGTAGGGGAAGAGGTCAGCAAGGGTGAAAACATTTTCTGGGTCCCCAATAAGGTTGGTTCACCAGTATACCACCAGGGGGCAGTGTGTCCAGGAAAAAAATAATCTTAATGGGATTGCCTTGAGGGAGGAGGGAACTAAGGGTCTAGATTCCTGGGTCTGAGGGATCCCAAGTCCCCAGCTGTTGTCATCTGCATAGACTGAGGGGGTCCTGATTCACGGGTCCTGGTTCCGGCGGCTAAGTGGCCTGGATGGTTTTCTGTACCCAGTCAGTGAACTTGCAGAGGTTGGTGTACACAGCTGGCACGGAGGGGAGGCCACACTCCGATTGTCCAAAAGACACGAGGCCCTGCAGAGACCCGCTGCAGACCAGGGGGCCCCCGGAGTCACCCTGTTGTGAAGGGGTGGGAGAGAGAATTCGCCACAGCAAAGAGGTTGAGATTGGTGTGGGGTCAGAAAGGAAGCCAAAGAGATCAGGATAGGACAGAACAAAAGCAAAGAAAAAAAAGATGCCTGTATAACCCTTAGGTCCCACCCCAGGGCCCTGGCTCCAGCCCATTCTGTTCCTTGGGCTGTCTGTCTGTCTCTCTGTCCTGCTTCTTTCTAAGTGTAAGCCCCCCCCTTTAAAAATTCTATGGAGCTGAGGCTATGGAGGCCTGATTTCATGGTTTCTCAGCTGCTTTTTATTCAGAGGAAGAGATGCAGAGACAAAAGCCAGAGAGAGAGAGGGAGAGATACCACAACACCAGAGTTTTCCCT
The DNA here is from genome assembly GCF_950295315.1 of Erinaceus europaeus. Classification (NCBI taxonomy): domain Eukaryota; kingdom Metazoa; phylum Chordata; class Mammalia; order Eulipotyphla; family Erinaceidae; genus Erinaceus; species Erinaceus europaeus. The sequence continues at coordinate 5,139,255 of NC_080163.1, forward strand.
GGTTGCCTTGGCATTTGTCCTGCTGGGGCTTGAACCCAGGCTGGCACACAGCAAGGCTGCTCACCCTACCCAGTGAGCTATCTCTCTGACTGCATGACTTGTTTTCCTGTCTCAGTGACTCCCGGGGACTCTGTGTGTCCTGTGGCCTCTTTCTATACTCACTCCCTGCCTTCCCAAAGCCGCTCTGTATTCCTGACTCCACTCTGTGGGTCCATCTCCCTGGGAGTGCTACCTGGGCATGCCTCCCTTGGTCATTGTGTCTCTGCTATTCTCACACCCATTTCTCTCTCTCTCTCTTTCTCTCCCAGTCTTTCTCCCACTGGTGCTCTCCGCCTGCATCACTGCTTCTCACCAGGGTGTGTGTGTGTCTCTGTTCCCCTCCTGCTTCCCCCTACCCCTCCCTGCACCCCCATCCCCCATCATCTCTCACGTGGCAGGAGTCTCTGCGGTCCTCCCCTCCTCCGGCACAGAGCATGCTGGTGTGGTACACGGGGCCGTAGACTGCTCTGCACGCCTGCTCAGACACCACTGAGATGTTGGCACACTGGAGTACTTGGGGCTGCTTGCCTGCAATGCAGAGCCCCCAGATAAGCCCATCCCAGAGGACAGACAGGCCCTTAACCCCCACCCCACAATGGAGCTCACCGCCCATCAGCTGCCCCCAGCCGGACACGAGGCAGGACTCTCCGGGCGTGGCACACCGGGAGGCCAGGCTGATGGTCTGAATGGTGGCCGACAGGGACACGGGCTCTGCCAGCCTGATGAGCATGAGGTCGTTGGCGATGAATGGGTTGTTGTACTCTGGGTGGCGGATGGAGAGGCTGGCCTCCACCATACGGCTGCCGGGTTCTTGCTCGGCCTCCAGGCTGTGGAGGCCGAGGCCGACGGTGTAGGCACTGAGGGTCAGGGGAGATGGGTCTGTTCTGTGGCCATCGCAATGGGCCCTAGACAGAGCGAGGTTCAGTCGCCCCACCCAGGGGGCTTAGAGTCCCCCTTTCCTATTCACAGCTTCTGCAGTCACTGGTTTCATCAACTCACATCTCCAGAGAGTGGGAAGTGGAGCCCCTCAGACCCTCAGCAGCTCAAACCTGGGTTGTACGAGGCAACTGGACACTGCCACCCTCACCCTCAGTCCCATTCCCAGCCCCCTCACCCCAACCTCACTGCCCCTCAAGTGTGGCTATCCACCCGGACCCGAGTCTTTCTAAGTCAGTGTGCCCCCTCGCCCCCTCCTCCTCAGGGCCTCACAGCTGTTTCCTCCAAGGTGTTCTGCACCCGAGGCTACCCCCCCCCCCCCCGCCGCCCCAACACACACACCACTGACCCAGCTCCCCCTGCCCAGTACTCACTTCTGGAAGCAGTGTGCTGCTGACAGCACCCACTGCGGGTGCACCAGGACTGCCCCGCAGAAAAATTCACTTTCCACGAAGAGGGCTGCCTGCCAGGGCTGCGAGTGTGGACTGCAGTCCTCGCCGCTCACGATGCGGCCACCGCCGGGCCAGGCCGCGGACCCTAGGATGGAATCTGGGCTGGGGCTGCGGGGCGGGGTCCGTGCCGTGGGCGGGGCCAAGACGGAGGGGCGGGGCCAGCAATACTAGCGGGAGTCCGAGGGGCGGGGCCAGAAGGGCGGGGCCGGAGCTACAGGGCCAGGGTGTCAGCGGTGTGGGTGGAGCCAAGGTTGCGGGCAGAGTCGGGGCTGCTGTGGGGCGGGGTCAGTGATATGGGCGGGGCCTGAGCAGTGGGGCAAGGCTGTAGCCAAGATTAGGGGTGGGGCCAGAGTTAGGGGGCGTGGTTATGACTGTGGGGGTGTGTTTAGGGGCATGGAGCATGGCCATGGTCAATACAATGGGGCGGGCTCCTGGGAGGGCAGGGATTCCAAAGGCGGAGCCTAGGCTTCGGGGGCAGGCCCTGGCAGAGGTTTGCATCTGGGGTGCAGGCTTAGGAAGCTGGCTAGGAGTTTCTGAGGGTGGGGTCAGGATACTGTCCTGGACAAGTCTTCAGGGGCAGCCAGAAATCTTGGGCCGGGATCAGGAATGGGGAGGTAGGCTCAGAAGGTGGGAAAAGGCCTCCTGAGGGTGGGGTCACGCAAGGCTTGTCTTGAGTGGGGCAGGTCCTTGGGGTGCAGTGGGTTGGTGCTCAGAGGGCTGTGACCAAGGCTTGAGGTAGGGTCACTGGTCAGGAGGAAACTTTCCAGCTTCAAGTCCTGGAACCCCAAGCCATCTCTCATGCTCTCAGTTTCACGCACACAGGCAAACACCCTCCATGCACGTGAGCTTCTGAGGCCACAGTATTCTGGCCCAAGCAGACCCCTCAGCCAGCGGCGCAGAGGCACTCGAATTCCCCACCCCACCCCAACCTGACCACGAGAATCCGCCTCATCCAGAAAACCCACCATACATGCCTGGGTGTCAGAAACAGACTCCCAGCAATGAGCCACCCACCCCCCTGTGCCCAGAGACACAAGTAACACCCCGGGCAGCCTCAGGCACGCCCGGGAGGGCGCTGGGTCCTGCACAGCCTGGCAAATGCTGCACCTTCAGGTACCTGTGACACCCAGAACGAGGGGTCCCAGGAGCCAGCCCCAGGGGCTTCCTGCCGCCATCATCCAGCACCACCTGGGGGTGAGGTCAGTCTCAGTCTGGGACCACAGCTGAACTCTCTTTCTCCCCCCAACCCCTGACTCCCCAGAAAATTATAGGGCAGGCGAGGACCTGGTTCTACACAGACATGCCCAGGTTCAGAGACCCTGAACTAAAAAGCATCAGAGACCAAGGGGAGGGGGCAGGAGAGAGAAGCACAATGGAGCAAGAGAGACAGACAGACTGAGAGGAAGGGACAGAGTGTCCCTTGAGTCCTCTGTACACAGGGAATGGTTGGGAGACATGGTCCCTTGGGGACAGGTGAAAGCCAGAGATAGAGCATTTGAGAGGTAAAGCCAGAGGGGCTGAGAGTCAGAGAGATCCAGAGAAATAGACAGGGAGTGGGGGGGGATCAGATTCTCTTAAAGGCAGAGTAAGAGTCAGAGAGCTATTTGGAGGGGAGGACAGGGCCCAGAGGGAGGGACAGGGCTGGAGGGAGAATAGATTACAAAGACAGGGAGTGGGTGAGTGTGGGGGGCTCAGCTGCTCACCTGGCTGCCTCTGGGCTTCTGGGTCCTGGGAAGGGCTGAATACCTGTCTGCTGCTTCCCCTGAGGGCCACGTGGGGCTTATAAGCAGCCCCAGTCGGGCTGGCCTGCCCCCCCAGGGACACATTCCTGGGGTCAGGTGCTGGCTCCCAGCTCTGCTCCCCACTGCAGGCTGCGGTTAGCTGCACTGGTCCTCCTCCTTTGCTGGCTTGTGAGTGTCTCTCTCTTCCTTTCTCTCTCTCTCTCTCTCTCCCTCTCTCTCTGTTTGTTTCTTGTTCTCTCTCTCCTACTTTCTCATTTTCTCTTGACTCACACACTCTCCCCATTAAACTCTTCTCTTCCCCCCCCCCCCAGAGGGACATGTACATATCTGGGTGTCGTATGTGTGTGCAGAGAACTCGGGTGGTGGTGGGAGAGAGGCTCCAGAGTGAGAGGGGCCAGGCTGGGCTGGAGAGAAAGAAGGTGGGGTGATCAGAGAGAGAACGCAGCATGGATCAAGGTAGTGAGGAGAGGGGACCTGGCAGGCCTGGCATAGGAGCGAAAAGGTCAAGGGAGGAGCCCCGGGGGTGATGCAGTGGGTAAAACACTGGGCTCTCAATCATGAAGTCCTGCATTCAGTTCCCAGCAGTGCATATGATAGAATGATAGCCTCTTCCCCCTTTTCTCTCTCTCTCTCTCTCTCTCTCTCTCTCTCACACACACACACACACACACACACACACACACACACACACACACACTTTCTCCATCATAGCACTGCTCAGCTGTGGCTGATGGTGGTCCTGGGCATTGAACCTGGGACTTTGGAGCTTCAGGTATGAGATTCTATTGCATATCTCCCTGACCTCTTATTAACCTTTTTTGGAGGGACCTCCAGGGCTTCATCCCCCTAGACTGACTTTTTCAGCTAGAGACAGAAGAAGGAAGAAATCACAGCACCAAAGCTTCCTTTAGTGCACTGGGGAGGGTCCTCTTATTTCCTTTAAAAGCCACCCTGGGGGCTGTGGAGACAACATAATGCTTCTGCAAAAGACTTTCATCCCTGAAGCTCTGAAGCCCCAGGTTCAACCCTTAGCATTACCATGACCTCGAGCTGAGCTGTCATCTGGTCTCTCTGTAGCTTGCTCCTAAAGAAGCAAGATAAATAAAATATATGTAAATACAATATATTTTTTAAAAACAATGCTTTTGTTTAAAAAAATAAAATTAAAATAAAAGCCATCCTATCCTGGTGGTGGCTTGTCAGGCATTAAGCCAGCCCCCCTGCCATTGATCTATCTTCTTTCTGTCTTGAGACCTGTCCTGACTGCAGGGTAACATTAATCCCACCAGTTAAAACCATAGCAACAGTTGCTAAGGAAGTTCCCAGCATGCCTTTTTCCTTTGTCCACCCCCTTTTCCTAGCCATTTCCGTTTCCGACTTGCCACTTCCAGTTTTATCCTATAAAAGTCACTTCTGTTTCTGGTTTCTCTCTCTTCTCTCTTCTACATCCTGACTAGAGGAGGTCAGATATGCAGGAGGAGGTGGGCTCCAGCCATTGTAGCATTGGCTCCACGTGGCTTAACCCGTGGCTTAACCCGCTGCACTCATGCCCGACTCTGGGGCTTCCACATGAATAAAGAATTGTATCACCACGCTGCCACGAGTTCCTGGTCTCTCTTCTTCCACGCAAGCCCGGCAGTGGCTCACCGAGTAGAATGCACACATTACCAAACATCAGGACATAGGTTCAAGCCCTGCTCCTACCTTTGGTGGAAGTTTCACGAGTGGTGAAGCAGTGCTACACGTGTCTCTCTTTCTCTGTTTCATTTTCTTCCCTTCTCTACCTCTCTCGGTCTCTCACCTTCCTCCAAAAACCAAATGTCACTAGGAAATAGTGGCGTCATGCAGGGACCAAGCCCCAGTGATAACCCTGGTGTCAATCAAAAGCAAAAAGCCACGTGGCGTGCACGTGGCCAGGAGATAGCTCATCTTGTGGAGCAAATACTTTACCATGTATGAAAACCTGGCTTTCAGACTCTGGCCACCATACAGGAGCACCAGCGTGGGGGATTTTCACCAACTTTTCTCTCTTCTCTCTCTACTACTCTGTCTTTCACCTTTTATCTGTTAAAAAGAAAAAGTCAACAGGAGTGTGAAGTCCCAGCAGCATCCAGAGCATCCCTGCGTGGAGACAGGTGTGGGAGAGGATGACGGAGGATTGTGTGGGAGTGGGAGGCGGAGTGGTGTAGAGCGAAAAGGCAGACATGTTGTCCTGTTTGTGGAGGGGGTTGGACACTGAGCTGGGGCCACTGAGATTAGGTGGAGGCATGAGGTCACCCGCAGAGCAAGTGTGGACGGCACTAATGAGGGGTTGCCGGGGCAGAGGCCGGGCTGGGGATACCTTCTCATTCCACCCTCGGTTCTGTCTGGCTCCCCCCTCACCTGTCCCTCCATTCTAGCTCTGTGCCTGCATGTCTCTCTCTGCCTGTCTCCATTTCTGCTTTCTTCCCACCTCCCTCTCCCTCCCTCTCTCTCTTTGTTTTTCTTCTCTTTTTTTTTTTTAATTAATTTTCTTACAGTTGTCAGGGGTACAGTCCCATTGCTCCCCCCGACAGGTATCAGCACATCCCACCTGACACCAAAATGCCCCCTCCCCCCTTCCTGGGGTTCCCTTGCTGTGTCAGTGATCGCAGCTTTGCAGAAACAAGATGAGGGGTTTCTTCACGCTTCACCCTGTCTATCCCTTGGCTTTGTTTCTTCCTCCCATACAGGACTGAGATCACCTTTTCTTTTTAATTTATTTTTTTAATCATCTTTATTAGATAGAGACAGCCAGAAATCGAGAGGGAAGGGGTTGATAGAGAGAGGGGAGAGAGAGAGAGAGAGAGAGAGAGAGAGAAAGAGAGCGTTGCAGCACGGCTTCACCACTCACAAAGCTTTCCCCCTGCAGGTGGGGACTGGGGGCTCGAACCTGGGTCCTTGCGCACTGTGCGCTCAACCAGGTGTGCCACCACCCAGCCCCTACCGGCTAGTTCTTTCTCCTTCTGGATTATTTCACTTAGCAGGGTCCCCTCCTGTTTCATGAAACAAAAGGCAAGATGTCATCTTCTCTATCTTTATGTCTCCTTTTATTTTTACTTTATTTTAATTGTTATAAATGTATTTATTTGTTGGATAGAGGCAGAGAGAACTTGAGAGGGGAGGGGAAGACAGAGAGGGACAAAGACAGAGAAACTCTCGCTGCACCACTTCACTGCTGGTGAACCTTTCTTTCTTCAGGTGAGGACTGGGGTTTGAACTCAGGTCCTGCACATTATAACATGTGCACTCAGGTAGGTATGTCCCTACCTAGCCCCTGTCTCTATGTCTCTACTGCACTCTTTCCTCAGACCAACTTTTTTATTCTTTTTATTTCAGAGAGGAAGAAATAGCAAAGCACTAGAGCTTCCTTCCATGTGATGCCAGAGCTTGAACCTGGACCACGGTCATGGTAAGGCAGAGAGAGAAAGAGGAACGCAAAGAGAGAGGGAGGGAAGGAGAGAGAGAGAGAGAGAGAGAGAGAGAGAGAGAGAGAGAGGCCACAGCACTGAAACTTTCTTTTCTTTTCCTCCAGGGTTATCGCTGGGGCTCGCTGCCAGCACGGAGATTCTACCACTCCTGGTGACCATTTTTTCCATTTTATTGGACAGGACAGAGAGAAATTGAGAGAGGAGGGGGAGACAGAGAGGGAGAGAGAAACAGAGACACATGCAGACCGGCGTTGCTGCTTGTGAAGCGTTCCCCCCATGCCTGCAGGTAGAAAGCTGGGGATCCTTGCTCGGGTCCTTGAACTTAGTGCGTTTAACTGGTTGCACCACCACCTGGCCCCACGCTGCAGCTTTGTTCAGTGCAATGGAGGCTGGGCTCGAACCCAAGTCATACACATGGCAAAGCACTGCACTATCCAAGTGGGCTGTTTACTGACTGACTTTTTTCCCCCCTCATTTTTTCCTTTCTGTAGAGCCAACGTCTTGCACATATGAGACTTCACTGCTTCGGTCCATATTTTTATTCAAGTAGGAGAGAGAGACTGAGACTCCAGCACCTTCTATCCTCCCATGTGGCATGTGGTGCCAGGCTCCACATGGGAGGATGGGCTGCACACACAGGCCCCACCCGGTGAGCTGTGGTGAGTCCTGAGGCTGAGAGACAGGCCATGCTGTGCACAGACCCCCACCTCCTAGCTCGTCTGTCAGCCCCAGACGAGCTTGGGTTGCTTCTGTGTCTTGCCTGTTGTGAGCACAGGTGTGTGGGGCCTTTATGATGAGTGTGTCTGTATTTGTTTGGCCACCAGGGCCGGGTTCCTTCCTGCTGGGGCTCAGTGCCTGAGAGATGAACTCACTGCTCCCAGCAGCTATTTCTCCCTTGATTTTTTTTTTTTTTTTTTTTGACATTTCATGAGCAGGGCTGCCTGAACCTCAGGGAACTGTTGCTTTTGATTTTCAGAGGGGCTGCTTTGCTTTTCTGAGCCTTGAGCTGGCTGCTCATCTGCTCTCTGTAGCTTTCCTCTGGCCAGCTCCAGCTGGGCCTCAGTGTCTGGGGGCGTCTCAGTCTCTGGCTCCCCTGCTGCACACTGCCCCAACCCTGCTCCCTGCAGCCCTGACCCCCGGGACTTCTAGGAGGCCAGAAGATGGGGGGTTCTGGCTAGGCCCAGTCTCCCAGCACCGAGACATGACTACAGTCTGGTGTGTGAGTGTTTGGGGGTGGGGGAGGGAGGCAGGTTGGGGCTGGAGTTGGGGGGCTGGGCAGCAGGCAGCGGGTGCGGCTTCTATGGGGTCTGCAAGAGGCTGTAGCTCAGGCTTGTCCTGGCCTGTCCTGCTCCAGGTCTGGGTTTGGCAAGGGGCCTAGTACAGAGCTGTCTGGAGGGGCAGGGGCGCCCTGTCTGCCACAGGGGCAGCTGGAGGTATGATCCCAGGCCCCAGCTGGTGAGTCAGAACCCAGGCTGGACAGGGGGAATCAAGAGATACAGAGACCAGTGAAGAGACTGCCGTCAGAGACAAAGATACAACCAGGAGGCAGAGACATGGAAGCAGAACAGCAGAGACAGAGAGGAAAAACAGGGAGCAGAGATGAAGGCCCCAAGAGATACCAAACAAGAAAGACAAGAGATACAGACAGAGGTAAAAGACACAGAAACACATGAGAAAGAGACCCAGAGACAAGAGACACACAGAGATGATCAGAGACAGAGAAAACAGGGAACAGTGTTGAGGGCACTGCAAGATGATACTCAAGAGAGACAAGAGATAAAGAAAGAGACAAGAGACAGCCAGAGAGATGGAGACAGAGACAAAGATACAGAGAGGAGCAGAGACAGAGAAAACGGGGAACAGAGATGAAAACACAGAATGATGAGAGACAAGAGACACACAGAGATAAGAGACAAAGAGAGACAGAAACGCAAGATAAGACATCACAGGTTGTTGGTATGCTTCTAGTTCTGCTTCTGGGATCTAGTCCTGCTTCTGTTACATTGCTTGACATTGTGGTCTATTTACATGGTCTTTTCTGTTACATTGGTTTGGTCTCACTCCCCCCATCTCGGGGAGATTTGGTTTAGCCCTTGCTAGTTTCCCGCTTCTCCCTGCTCCCTATCCTACATACTTCCTGAGTTCCTGACTCTGCTGCTGGAGGAGAAGGATGGAGGAGCACATGGTGTGGTGATTAGGTGTTGGACTGTTTGCCTGCTGGTGAATAAAGATCAAACTGTGTTCTCACCTCAGCCATGTGTTTCTGGTCATCAGTTACCCGCCCGTGAGCCAGCCCGGTGAAAACAACAACAGGCCCTTTCCTCTCCCAGCTGAGCATTTTCCCCTAGCTGCCTTTTGCCCATTTTAAAAATCAGGCTATTTGTGTAATTATCATGATATTTATTACTATTATTTACAGTTGAAAGGGCTGCGTACACAGTCATGATGTCAATTCCTCATTGCCTTCAGAGAGGGCACATATTTTCTCCAAGTCCAGGGGGTGGTCTTTCACTCTTTATACTTTTTTTTTTTTTAATATTGTAGACGGAGATTTTGGGGTCTCTGTGTTTTTTTTCTTTTTTAAATATTTTATTTATTTATTAATGAGAGGGATAGAAGGAGAGAGAAAGAACCAGACATCACTCTGGCACATGTGCTGCCGGGGATTGAACTCGGGACCTCATGCCTTGAGAGTCCAACACATTATCCACTGTGCCACCTCCCAGACCACCACTCTTTATACTCTTAGCTGAATGGAAGGCAGCCGTGTGACATCCTTTGCTGTTGCCTGTTACCTGTCTGTGCAGCTGCTGTCTGTGAGGTCCTAGCACAGATGCCAGGGCCAGGATCACCCTGCCAGCCCTCAGCCTTCCTCCCTGTCTTCCGTATGGTTTACAGGAACAGGTATTCTGCTTAAACTGAATCCATCTTGAGTGGCTATCTGCGTGTGATGTATAAGATAAAGATCTGGCTTCTTTCTTTGTAGTGTGGGCCATGCATCATTGCCACCATCTCCACTGTCTACCTCCCCAGGCCACTTCCGTTGCTCCACAGCAATGGAAGCTTTGCCAGCTTCTGTGCAAGTGTTCACGCTTTCTCTCTCTTTCTTTCTGTCTTTCTTTCTTTCTTTCCTCCAGGGTTATCGCTAGGGTTCAGTGCCGGCATTAAGAATCCACAGCTCCTTCCTGGTCGCCATTTTTTCCATTTTATTGGATAGGACGGAGAGAAATTGAGAGAGGAAGGGAGATAGAGAGGGAGAGAGACAGAGATACCTGTAGACCAGCTTCATTGCTTGTGAGGCGTTCCCCCTGCAGGTCGGGACCCAGGGGCTCGAACCCCTGTCCTTAAGCAGGTTCTTGAGCTTATTACTATGTGTGCCACCACCCCTCCCCCCCAAGTGGTCACTTTTCAAATCTCAATGCAAACAATCCCTTCACAGGTGAAAAGGGAGAGCCCCAATCAGTGCGCTACAACGCCCCCTGGAGGAACCAGAAAAACACACAGGGAAGGGGTTAGACTTTGGGGTTGGTGGGGGTGGGGTGGGGGCAGGGCGGGGCGAGGGGCGAAGGAGGGGCCTGAGGCTCCCCACTGGGATCTCAGCTCCCAGCTCTGACTCTAGAAAGGCGGTGGGGGAGGGGGCGTGGTGGGGGAGGGGGCGTGGTGGGGGGGAGGTCAGCAAATGAGGGGCCACCCCCCAGTTTTCCTTCCGTGGCCTTGACTTGTGGCTCTGGAATCAGATCCCTGCCTGCAGTGAGGACCTGGGCGAGGATGGGCTGTTACTAGTTCAGACTGCAGCCTGGTGGCTCCCACCTTCCCCTCTGCAGGTGTGTCCCCATTTCGTGTCACCTCTTCTTAGAAAAGACTCCAGTTGGAGGCATAATGGTTCTGCAAAGAGACTTCCATGCCCGAGGCTCTAAAGTCCCAGGTTCAGTCTGCTGCACCACCATAAATTCCAGCTGAGTAGCACTGTGGGGCGGGGGAGCCCAGACTCCAGCCTTGTTGCAAGAGGGGTCCACCCTCCTCCAGTGTGACCTCATCTCAACTCAGGACACCTGCAATCACCCGTCTCCAAATGAGGTCACATCCTGAGGTGCCCAGGATTAGGAACTCCACCGTTTGGGGTTTGGGGAACCCAATTTAATCCACCGCATGATGGATTCGGTAGCCTGCTGTCTAAATCATACCCAGGCTCCGTCTCCAAAACAGAGAGGCTGCCAGAAAAGTGGCGAAACATTCCCTCCCCTTGGGCTGGAGAGCTAATTCAGTAGGTAGGGTTGTCTGTTCTGCCAAGTTCATGGTCCAGGCTTGAGCCCCAGCACCACATGGAAGTGCTACAACATCCAGAGGAAGCTCCTGTGCTTTTGTGTCTCTTTATCTGAATAGAAAGGTGGTGAAATTGTACATGCTCTAGGCTTGGGATATACCCACACACGCACACACTTAGGTTCCTGCTTCCCCAGAGCCCTGACCCACTAGGGAAAGAGAGAGGCAGGCTGGGAGTATGGATGGACCTGCCAACGCCCATGTTCAGCGGGGAAGCAATTACAGAAGCCATACCTTCCACCTTCTGCACCCCACAATGACCCTGGGTCCATATTCTCAGAGGGTTAAAGAATAAGGAAGCTATCAGGGGCAGGGATGGGTTGTGGAGCTCTGGGAGTGAGAATTGTACCCCTTTTATCCTATGGTCTTATCAGTGTTCCCATTTTATAAATAAATTTTAAAAATAAAACAAACACACTTGAAATCACACACACAAAAAGAATCTTTTTATAAATTTTCTTCTTTTTTAAATATTTATTTATTTGTTGCCCTTGTTTTATTGTTGTAGTTATTATTATTATTGATTTCATCATTGTTGGATAGGACAGAGAGGAGGGGAAGACAGAGATGGGGAGAGAAAGATAGATACCTGCAGACCTGCTTCACCGCATGTGAAGTGACTCCCCTGCAGGTGGGGAGCCGGGGGCTCGAACTTGGATCCTAATGCTGGTCCTTGGGCTTCACGCCACGTGCGCTTAACCCGCTGCACTACCGCCCGACTCCCACAAAAAGGAAATCTTATGAGATGTCTTCGCTTTGCTTTTCTCCTTTTTTTGTCAGAACACTACTCAGCTTTGGTTAATGATGGTGCTGGGGACTGAACTTGCTGGGGCTTCTCACAGGTAAGCCCTGTACATTATGGCTCTGGTTTGGTACAAGCTCTGGGGCAGACACTGTGTAAGGTAGGATTTTCCCATTGCCGTCACAGGCAAGGTTCTGACTGACCTATTTGGGGCTGAAAGCAGTCAAGTCTCTAGTCCACAGACCCTACCCCCCAACCCCCAATTAGACTGTGTAGGCTCACGGCTTTCCCTGGTCAGTTCTTCAACAGGCCTCAAGGAGCAAAGCAGGATCCTAGCACCTGGGGTTTGAAATTTCTTTCTCCAGGGGCCCTGCCCCCCCCCCCCCGTGGTACCTCAACACCTTGCAGGTGCCTGGGCACTCACTGGAGCATCTTGTTCAAATGCAGCTCTGACTTCAGTGGCCCTCAGCGGGACTCTGTAATTTTAAGTTCCCGCAAGCTTGCGGCGCAGTGCTTCTCTTCACACCTGTCAGCTGGGGGCCCAGAGCTGTCTCACCCCCCAAAGACCACAGCACGGCTCTTTACCTGCCTTGCTCTGGGAGTGAAAGGAGAGAGAGGTTGAGAGTAACCAGAACCCTGGACTACTTCAGTTAAAACGCTCTCTGTGGGGCTGGGCAGTGGCCCACCAGGTAGAGTGCACACATTACCATGCATGAGGACCTGGGTTCAAACCCCTGGTCCCCACCTGCTGGGGGAAACTTCATAAGCAGTGGGGCAGTTCCACAGGTATCTCCCCATTCTCTTGTCTCTTTTACCTCCTATAAAAAATGATGTGGTGGGTCCAGGAGGTGGCGCAGTGGATAAAGCATCAGACTCTCAAGCATGAGGTCATGAGTTCAATCCCCAGCAGCACATGTACCAGAGAGATGTCTGGCTCTTTCTCTCTCCTCCTATGTTTCTCATTAATAAATAAATAAAATCTTTAAAAAAATAATGTGGTTGCCAGGAGTGGTGTAGCTGGGCAGGCGCTGAAGCCCAGCAATAACCCTGGTGGCAACACTTTTGAATTTAGAAATACAGGGTTAAGTAAATAAAATACTCACTGCAAGGATCCTTCCTTTGTCTACGTCTCTCTCATCTTTCTGCCTGTCCACTGGCTCAGCTCTTCATGCACCCACTCACTCAGCCACTACCAGCTCTTTGTCTCTCTCTCTCTCATATATATATATATATATATATATATATATATATATATATATATATATATAATCTGACTCCCCGTCTTCCTAAGTCCTTCTTCAGAGCCTTTTTCTATTCTGCCCTCCTGTTTTAGTCTTTCCCTGAAGCGTTCCCCCTACCCCAAAGCTTTTTCTCCCTTTCTCTTTAAATTGAATCTGTCTTCAGATCTGAGCCTCTCTGTCTTTATAGCTCTCAGACTCTATTTCCCTAGAGCTCATACTCTGGGTGGAGAGGGAGTCTATGCTTTACCATGTTCCAAATTCTGGGCTTGAACCCTGGTATCACATGGGAGGACAAAAGCACCAGGGGAAGTTCCATGGGCGGTGGAGTGGTGCTGTGCTATCTTTCCCTTTCTTGCTGTCTCTTTCCTTCTCATCTGTCTTCCTATAAATTAATTTTTTTTTCACCAAAACCTGGAAGCAACCTAGGTGTCCAACAACAGATGAGTGGCTGAGCAAGTGGTGGCCTATATACACAATGGAATCCCACTCAGCTATTAATGTTTCACCGTTGTTAGCCCATCTTGGATGCAGCTTGAAGGAATCATGTTAAGTGAGATAAGTCAGAAACAGAAGGATGAATATGGGATGATCTCACTCACAGGCAGAAGTTGAAAAGCAAGATCAGAAGAGAAAACACTCAGCAGAACTTGGACTGGAGTTGGTGGATTGCACCCAAGTCAAAGACTCTGAGGTGGGAAGCAGGTTTCAGGTCTTGGAACATGACGGCAGAGGACCTAGTGGGGGTTGTATTAATATGTGGAAAATTGAGAAACGTTATGTATGTACAAACTATTGTATTTACTTTCCGCTGTAAAACATTAATCCTGAAATAAAGAAATTAACATGACTAATTTTTTTTTTCTCCAAAATTGACCTTGGGAAGGTGAATAAGCACATGTGTGAAGCCTTGACAGCAGCACCATTAATAAAAATAATAATAATAAACAAAGCTCTCCAAGTGTTCATTTCTTTAAAGTGCTCCCCCCCCCCAGCTTGTTTTGGCTCTGAGCACACTTATTTGCTTTTGTTGGCCGAGTGCTGTGGGTTTGGGTGTGAGCTCAGTACCCTTAGTCCCTCCATTCATATCCTGACTCCTTATCAACTGAAGACGAAAGGAGCCAAACTCACCCACCCTGGCTGCCCAGGTCCCCTGCCCCCTGCCGCACCCCCCCCCCCCATAGCTGCTATGGGGACAGGGCAGAGTAGTGACAAAAGCAGTGAAGTGTCTGGTATTGTTGTCACCCTCATTATTATTTATTGCTAATGACAGTGGCCTCTCTGTGGCCAGCACACCAGATGCTTATCAGGTCTGTGGAATGCCCTGGCCCTCCCACCTGCCAGATCTCAGCCACTCCCTGGCCTCGCCCTCAGCTGGGTAGACCACCTGGAGAGCCAGGGCACTGGGCTGGGGGGGAGGGTAGAGGACAGATCAGCTCTCCCAGCCACACCCAGCGACACTTTCTGCTGTCCTCAGCTCATCCTGTGCAATGTGGGTCTGTGTGTCTGTGACTGTGTGCCTGTGACTGTGTGTCTGTGTTTCTGTGTGTCTGTGACTCTGTGTGTGTGTGTGTGTGTGTGTGTGTGTGTATGTATGTGTGTGTGTGTGAGTGAGGTGGGGGATGGATTGCAGAAGCATCCCCAACTGGGGTCCCTCAGTATCTGATGGTACAAGTCAGGGAAATAATGTAGTGTCATGTCACTTGGGAGGCAACACAGGGGCAGAGTGCAGGATTTAAAAAAAAAAATTTTTTTTTTTAATTTATTTTCCCTTTTGATGCCCTTGTAGTTATTATTGTTGCTATTGATGTCGTCCTTGTTAGGTAGGACAGAGAGAAATGGAGAGAGGAGGGGAAGACAGAGAGGGGGAGAGAAAGACAGACACCTGCAGACCTGCTTCACCGCCTGTGCAGTGACTCCCCTGCAGGTGGGGAGGGGGGGCGGAGGGGGGCTCGACCGGCGTCCTTGCGCTTTGCGCCACGTGTGCTTAACCTGCTGCGCTACCGCTGCCGACTCCCGAGTGCAGGATTTTTAAGCCAAAGGACCCAAGAACAATCCCAGACATTACATGTGCCAGAGTGATGCTCTGGTTCTCTCTCTCAATAAATAAGCAAGTGTGTGTGTGTGTGTGTGTGTGTGTGTGTGTGTGTGTGGTGTGTTTGTGTGTGTGTGTTTGTGTTTGTGTGTGGTGTGTGTGTGTGTGTTTGTGTTTGTGTGTGGTGTGTGTGTGTGTGTTTGGTTTTCCCTACCATGGTTTTTGCCAAAGCTTCACACCCATACAATTCCACTGCTCTAAGTGGATTATTTTTATCCTTTTTTGTTAGTTTGTTTTTTACCAGAGCACTGCTCAGCTCTGCCTTATGGTGGTGTGGGGATTGAACCTGGGACTTGAGAGCCTCAGGCATGAAAGTCTCTTTGCGTAACTATTATGCTATTCCCCCACCCTATTTTTATCCTTTTCTTCCACATATAAGGTGAGAGATAAAGAGGAAGAGAGGAGAGAAAGAGAAGGAGAGAAAGAGAGAGACCATAGCACCACTGGACTGACTGAAGCTTCCCCTCAGCAGGTTCTCCCATGTGGCCGGGGGTTTGAGCCCAGGTCCTTCCACTTGGTAAGGTATCTATTCTGTCAGAGGAACCATGTCCAGCTCCAATAAGTACATTTTTCTCTTAATTGCTACCAGGGTTATCGCTGGGGCATCATGCCTACACAAAGAATCCATTACTCCCAGTGGTCTTTTATTTTATTTTATTTGACAGGACAGAGAGAACTTGAGAAGGGAGAGGGAGAGAGAGACAGAGAGAATTCTGCAGTGCTCCACCCCTCATGAGGATGGGGTGGGGGGAGCTAAACTCAGGTCTTTGTGCATGGTAATGTAAGTTCAACCATGTGGGTTACAGTCCGGCCTCAAAAGGTACATTAAAAAAATAAATAGATAATTTAAATAATTTAATAAATTAAATTATTTAATTAAAAAACATGAGGAGATTAAAAAAACAAAGTGTAAAAATAAATAAATAGAAAACAGGCTCAGAATGGAGCCCCACGGAGCCAAACACAGGAAACTCAGGCCATGCTCTGAACCAGCAGGAGGGCTCGGCTCAGAGACACAGGCCAAGCAAAGCAGCATTTCGGCAGCTTAGTTTTTACTCCCTGTGGACTTCAGGTGCAGAGACCAGACATCTTGCCTCCCTCCTGTCGCTGGCTAGGACAGACCCTTCTCTTTAGCCTCTCCACCTCCCTTCTTACAAAACCTGTGTGCAGCTCGTACGGGTGTGCATGTGTAATTGAAGTAATTGGTGCTAGATTACTGAGCTCATTCTCATTCTACCCAACTGGCTTTTCAAACAGCACTGCATTTTCTTTCTCTGTTCCTTTATCTTTTTCTTTCTTTCTTTCTTTCTTTCTTTCTTTCTTTCTTTCTTTCTTTCTTTCTTTCTTTCTTTCTTCCTTTCTATCTTCACAACACCAGGGAATGAACTCAGGAGCCCTCGCATATACAGTGCTGCTTTTGAATGGTCTCCTGAGCCCAGTTTTTCACTCATTGTTTTTCTCAAAGACCTAGAAAGGGGAGAGATGGGGGCGAGGACACTCCCAGGCACCACTCTGCCATCCATGGAGCTCCCCCCCACATTGCTGCCCATGGTGCTCTGATGTGGTGCCAGGGCTTGAACCCAGGGCCTCATGCACCACAGGCCATGTGCTGCATCAAGTAAGCTATCTTCTGGCTATAATTCTTGCCATAATATTTTTAAATAAATAATAATATTTTTAAAATAAAATAAAGGTAATGTACACACTTACTAATGTATATGTTTATTTAATTTAATTTAGTATGTGTGTGTGTGTGTGTGTGTGTTTGTGTTTTGCCTACGGGGTTATTGCTGGGGCTCAGTGCTGGCACTATGAATCCACTGCTCCTGGTGGTCATTTTTCTTTTTTATTAGATAGGACAGAGAGAAGTTGAGAGGGCATGGAGAGAGGGAGAGAGACAGAGATAGAGAGACACCTGCAGACCTGCTTCACTGCTTATGAAGTGTCCCCCCTGCGGATGGGGAGCTAGTGGGCTTGAACACAGATCCTTGTATGGGTTCTTGTACTTAATACAGTGTGCAGTTAGCCAGGTGCACCACTGCCTGGCCCCTCTATGTTTATTTAAAATAGTCATTTATTTCAGGAGAAACACTAAGACCACACTCTGGGGGTCAGTCAACTTGGTGCTTCATATCTGCCTGGCCAAAGTTCTGCTATTATACACTATCCCCTCCAGCTGCTATTCTTACAGATGTGCTGGTTTATTTGAGAGGGGGCCGGGGAATCAGAGCTCAGCTCAGCTCTGACTTACGGTGGTGCTGGGGACTGAGCCTGGGAACTTAAAGCTTCAGGCATAAAAATATAGGATATTAACTCTGCTTTATCTCCTTGGCCTTCTAATTTTAAAAAAATTGTTACCAGGGTTATTTCTGGGGCTCAGTGCCAGCACTACAAATTCACTAATCCCAGTGACCATTTTTTTTCCTTTTTTTTTCTTTCTGTTTATTTAACAGGACAGAGAAATTGAGAGAGGAGGGGGCATAGAGAGGGGGAGAGAAAGAGAGACACCTGCAGACTGGCTACACTGCTCTTCAGGCAGGGAGGGGCGGTTCTTGAAACTGGGTCCTTGTGCCTGGTACGGTGTGTGCTTAACCAGGGGTGCCATCGCCTGGTTGCTGGCCTTCTAACTATTTTTTAAATAAAATTTTATGGGGGTGACATTAGCTTATAACACTGTCAGGCTTGTAGCCTTAGGATTGGACTTGTATATATTCGGTGTCATGACCTCACGGGAAGTCAAGTTTCTGTCTGCCATGGTACATCTGACCCCAGTTCCCATCTCCTGTCCCCCACCTCCTCCTCTCTGTGCTCTGAGGACCTCTCCCAACGGCTCTGCTCACATGGCTGTGTTGGGACTCCTTGACCCTCTCTCTACAACCCCCCAACAGTGCCCTGGGCCTGGACATGTGACAGGTGTCAGTTTCAGGGGACACTGCGAGGCATGTCTTTGTACGTGTCTCCTCGTGGGCGTGCGAGGATGCCTTTGGGATGCATAGCAGGAGAGAAATCGCTGAGTCACAGGGCGTGTCTGCACCCCGTGGGCCCAGCAGCCCATCCTTTCTGGGAATTAGAGGCAGAACCCCAATCCCACTGACACCTAGATACTCCCACAGTCTTTCTGCTTGGCCTTCTCCTCTCTCCAGCCTCACTGGTGTGAAGTGACAGCATCCCTGCTCCCAGGGCCATTTCTCTCTTAACTACTCAGGCCAGTTTTGGGATTACTGTTGCTGCAAATTGCCTGTCCAACCCGCTCCCAGCTTCCCAAAAGGCTGTCCTCCACCCCCCAGCCTTTTTAAATTATTAATTAGGGTGCTTCTTTCTTTAAAAACATTTTCTTACTTTTAATTTATCTATTCTACTTATTTATTTATTTAATTTCTTTATTGGGGGATTAATGTTTTACATTTGACAGTAAATACAATAGTTTGTACATGCATAACATTTCTCAGTTTTCCACATAACAATACAACCCCCACTAGGTCCTCTGTCATCCTTTTTGGACCTGTACTCTCCCCCCAAACCACCTCAGAATCTTTTACTTTGGTGCAATACACCAACTCCAGTTCAAGTTCCACTTGTGTTTTCAGATCTTGTTTTTCAACTTCTCTCTGAGAGTGAGATCATCCCATATTCATCCTTCTGTTTCTGACTTATTTCACTTAACCTGATTTCTTCAAGCTTCATCCAAGATGGGCTGAAAATGGTGAAGTCACCATTTTTAATAGCTGACTAGTATTCCATTGTGTATATAGACCACAACTTAGCCACTTATCTGTTGTCGGACATCTAGGTTGCTTCCAGGTTTTGGCTATTACAAATTGTGCTGCTATGAACACAGGTATACACAAATCTTTTTGGATGGGTGTGTTGGGTTCCTTAAGATATATCCCCAGGAGAGGAATTGCAGGATCATAGGGTAGGTCCATTTCTAGCCTTCTGAGAGTTCTCCAGACTGTTCTCCACAGAGGTTGGACCAATTGACATTCCCACCAGCAGTGCAGGAGGGTTCCTTTGACCCTACGACCTCTCCAGCATTTGCTGCTGTTACCTTTTCTGACTTATGACATTCTTACAGGAGTGAAGTGGTATCTCATTGTTATCTTTATTTGCATTTCTCTGACAAAGACTTGGAGCATTTTTTCATGTGTTTCATGTGTTTCTCGGTCTTTTGCGTCTCTGTGGTGAATATTCTGTCTATGTCCTCTCCCCATTCTTGGATGGGGTCATTTGTTTTCGTCATATATTTTGGTTATTAAACTCTTGTCATTTTAATATATTTTGGTTATTTAACTCTTGTCTGATGTATGGCATGTAAAGATCTTCTCCCATTCTGTGAGGGGTCTCTCGGTTTGGGTAATGGTTTCTTTTGCTGTGCAGAAGCTTTTTAATTTGATGAAGTCCCATAGGTTTATACTTGCCTTAGTCTTCTTTGTAACTGGATTCATTTCATTGAAGATGTCTTTAAAATTTATTTGGAAAATATTTCTGCCTATATTTTCCTCTAAGTATCTGATAGTTTCTGGTCTAACATCCAAGTCCTTGATCCACTTGGAATTTACTTTTGGGTTTGGTGAAATATAGTGGTTCAGTGTTCAGTTTCATTCTTCTGTATGTTTCAACCCATTTTTTTTTTCCAAAACCATTTGTTGAAGAGACTCATCTCCCCCCATTTAATAGTCTGGGCACTTTTGTCAAAGATTAGATGTCCATAGGTGTGGGGGCTTACTTCTGGGATTTCAATTCTATTCCACTGGTCAGTGTGTCTTTTCATGTTCTAGTACCAAGCAGTTTTGATGACAATGGTCCTATAATACAATTTGAGATCTGGGAGTGTGATGCCTCCAGTTCTGTTCTTTCTTCTCGAGATTGTTTTGGCAATTCAAGATCTTTTCTGGTTCCAGATAAACATTTCTAGCATTTGTTCTATTCTCCTAAAAAATGTGGTTGGGATCTTGATGGGGATAGCATTAAATTTGTAGATGGCTCTGGGTAGTATATTAATGTTGATGATGTTAATTCTTCCAACCCATGAACATGGAATATCTTTCCACTTCTTTGTGTCTTTTTCAATTTCCTTGAGTTGTGATATTCCATTTATTTATTTTGGATATAGACAGAGAGGAATCAAGAGGGAAGTGAGATATTGAGAGGAAGAGAGGCAGAGAGACTCCTGCTGCTCTACTTCACCTCTTGTGATGGGTTTCCCCTGAAGGTGGGGAACAGGGGCTTGAACCCTGGTCCTTCCAGATGGTATCTGAGTGTGCCACTGTTTGGTCCCCTTATAAAACCCTTCCTTCCTTCCTTCCTTCCTTCCTTCCTTCCTTCCTTCCTTCCTTCCTTCCTTCCTCCCTGCCTTTTTCTCTTCCTTTCTTTCTTATCGCTGGGGCTGTACCACACCGGGTTGACATTTCCAGATAGGGAAAGAGACACAAAGAAAGAGAGAAAGATACCACAGCAGCAAAAACGGTACTCTGCCCCAGTTCAGTGGGGATGGGTTTTGAACTTGGGTCTCACTGGTGGCAAAGCAAGTCCATTTCCAGGTGAGCTATTTTGCTGGCCCTCATTTAGGTGTTTCTTGCATGCTCGGTTTGGATGCAAAAACAAACAGCCCCCCCAAATTCTTCTCTTCTGATAAATTCCTCAAAAACCCTTGGCTTGGTGGCTGTCAGTGGAGAATACGTTACCATGCTCAAGAACCTGGGTTCGAGCCCCTGCTCTCCACCTGCAGGGTTGTGGGAAACTTTAGGGGTAGTTAAGTTAGTCTGCAGGTGTTGCTATTTCTATTTCCCCCTCCCTTCAAAGGAGAAAATAGCTGCCAAGAGCAGTAGATGTGTAGTGCTAGAACTGAGCCCCAGTTATAACCCTGCTGGCAATAAAAAGGAAAGAAAAGAGCAAAAGAAAGAAAGAAAAAGGAAGGGAGGAAGGAAGGAAGGAAGGAAGGAAACCTAAAGGTTTGATGGTTACTCAACCCAGTGAGTTTATCCTTTGTCTAATCTCTGCTTTTAAAGTCACATTGGGAGGTGGCACAGCGGTAGGATACACAGGCATAAGGCCCCAAATCGAATCCCTGGCATCACAAGTGCCGGAGTGACACTCCTCTAATTACCAAGAAGTCTATAAATCAATGAAAGCATGGGGCCGGGTGCTGGTGCACCTGGTTGAACGCACATGTTACAGTGTGTAAGGACCTGGGTTCAGGTTCCCACCTGCAGGGGGAAAGCTTTGCAAGTGGTGAAGCGGGGCTGTGGTGTCTGTCTGTCTCTCTCCTTCTCTATCTCCTCTACCCTCTTGACTTCTGGCTGTCTCTGTTCAATCAATAAATCTCATAAAAAATAATAAATAAGTAAATGAAAGCAACAACGATGGAAAATAAAGAAGCCCTTCCCCCATCAGTGTATTCTCTTTGATTTTTCTTAAAAAATTTTATTTATTTTCCCTTTTTTGTTGCCCTTGTTTCTATTGTTG
Source organism: Erinaceus europaeus (assembly GCF_950295315.1). Classification (NCBI taxonomy): domain Eukaryota; kingdom Metazoa; phylum Chordata; class Mammalia; order Eulipotyphla; family Erinaceidae; genus Erinaceus; species Erinaceus europaeus. The sequence continues at coordinate 5,160,736 of NC_080163.1, forward strand.
TTGTAGTTATTATTGTTGTTAGTGATGTTGTCATTGTTGGATAGGACAGAGAGAAATGGAGAGAGGAGGGGAAGACAGAGAGAGGGAGAAAAAGACAGACACCAGCAGACCTGCTTCACCGCCTGTGAAGCGACTCCCCTGTAGGTGGGGAGCTGGGGGCTCTAACTGGGATCCTTACGCCGGTCCTTGCACTTTGAGCCAAGTACACTTAACCCGCTGTGCTACTCCCTGACTCCCTTGTTTATTTTTTTTTTTTTAAAGTCATTTGGACCAGGGAGATATCTCACCTGGAAGGACTCATGCTTTGCCATGTAAACAAGTCGGGTTTGGGCTCCAGGTACATCACATGGGAGCACTGTGGCACTGGGGGAGGCTTTAGTGGCCTGTCTGTCTGTCTCTATCTGCCTACCTACGTATCTATCTATCTATCTATCTATCTATCTATCTATCTATCTATCTATCTATAAAAGTAAAGCAACAGCAACAACAACAAAGAAAGTAAAAACATTTATCTGTTTATTAGGAGAAAGAGAGGAGATATTGAAAGAGACCAGAGCACTGCTCAGCTCTGGCATGAGATGGTGCTGGAGATTGAACCTGGGACGTCTGGGGCCTCAGCCATCCAAGACTGAGCTCCTTGGTCCTGTTAGCTCTCTAAGTGTGACTTTCACATCTTGGTCTTCAATGCATCTGGAACCCATCTTTGCATGTGGGGTGACAGAGCTTCCCCTTCCCCTTCTCCTGAATCAGATTTTTTTCCCTGACACCACCTGCAAGTATACCATTTTCTCTCTACTGACATGGGTTGTGATTTTATCATTGTTTAGAGTTCCCTGCAGATAATATCCTCTTGCTGAGCTTCCATGAGCATCTCTCTGCACCCTCCCTTCTGTCTCACAGACCCACCTGTCTGTTCTTGCTGGAATGATACACTTCAAAAAAAAAAAAAAAAAAACACCTTCACATTGTGCTGTGTGTCTTCACACCTTGTCAGACGAGAAACTTACATCTTGCAGTACCACTGCCTTTTGCTTACATCACTCGCAGGAAGTGCCCCAGAGCCTCTCCACCCTTAAGAGGAACCACTGTCAGATGCTGTCCCCTCCCATCCTGGAGCCAGCTGCCACCCTGGGAAGGGTACACCCCTTCCAGGAAGAGGAGCTGGGGCCCACCCAGGAAAACTTGCCCCCCCCCGCATAGTGTGGTTATTTTCTCCTCTGTAGGATTCCATAGCTTTTTCCATCCTTTTCTTTCTTTTGAAAGACGTGTTCATTTATTTTTATGAGAAACACAGACAGAGAGACACATACAGAGGAGAGAAGCCAAAGCTTTGCTCAGCCCCGGCCTCAGGTGGTGCTGGGTATTGAACCTGGGACCTCAGGCAATGCCAGTCCTGCGTGTTCAGAGGCACTAATCTATCTCACTGGCTCTACTCATCTGTTCTTTTAATTTTAGATAGAGAGGAGAGAGGAGACACCACAGTACAGCTCCACCATCGCTGCAGCTCCCCCTGATGCCAGGTAGGGTGTACCCACTAAGCTGTCCCAGCGCCTAGCTCAGCTCTGAGTTTCTAGAGTCTTATCTCCCCCTCTGCCAAGTCTCTGTGTGCCCAGGCTGAGAGCCAAATACCCCTCCCCACACTCCAGGTTCTGTCTTCTGCTTCCAGTCCCGGTGCTGGGGCCAGGGCTTGGACATGCCTCTGGGGACACAGGCTTCTTTCTGCTTTGCTGGAGCCCTTCTGTGCTTTGCCCCCTCACAGTACCAGTTGGCTGGTCCACCTCCAGGCACCCACATTTCCAGGGGAGCAGAGGCCCCCCCGCCCCCAGCACAACACCCTTCTCTTTAGCTGTAAGATGAAACATCGCCAGCACCACATTGGAGAACCATGGACAGCAGCAGAGGAAGCTGCAGAGAGGGTGGAGTGGTGCTGTGCAGCTTCCCCTGCTGCTGTCCATGGTTCTCCGATGTGGTGCTGGGGACTTGAAACCAGGTCCTCACATGTGGCCAAATGAGCTCCTCTTCCTCTCTTCCTTTCAGTCTCTCTCTCTCTCCCTCTCCCTCTCCCTTTTCCTCTCCCTCTCCCTTTCTCTCTCTCCTTCCTTTTCCTGTATTTATTTATTTATTTATTTGATAGAGACAGACAGAAACCAAAAGGGAAGGTGGAGATAGAGGATAGAATGAGAGAGAGAGAGAGAACCCTTTCTCACTGCTTATGAAGCTTCCCTCCTGCAGGTGGGGACTGGAAGCTTGAACCTGGGTCATTGTGCATAGTAATGTGTGGATTCTATAGAATGCACCCCCAGCCCGGCCCCTCAAAAGTTAAACTTCAGTGCCGCCCGGATGGCCTGTACCAGCAGCTGGAGGCTTGGTGACAGGAGGGAGAGGACACCGCAGCGTCTGCCTCTCAGACTCTTTATTTCTCAGGGTGGAATCTGGGTCACAGATGCAGAGAGGGGAGGGCCGCTGAGCTGAGGAAAGAGGGCTCTGGGGAGGATGAGGGAGACTGAGGCTTAGCCCCTGCCCTATCTGCATCCAATCAGAAGAGGGGGTGCTGGAGAGATGGGCATTCTCCCCATCTCTGGGAAGGAATGGGTGTCCAGAAGGCATGGGGGGAAGGCGCCAGATGCCGGGTGTGGAGAGGATTCAGTTGGAGTTGATGGTGTTCTCAATCCACTTGCTGAAGTAGCAAAGTCTGGTGTAGACGCCAGGTTTGTTGGGCTGGCCGCAGGGGAAGTCTCCCCAGGACACCAGGCCCTGAAGGACACCGTTGCAGATCACAGGGCCGCCGGAGTCACCCTGCATGGTGGGGGACAGAGAGAGAGGGGTGGGGTGGGGAGAGCAGGGTGAGACATAAGGAGAGAGAGAGAGTCAGCACTTCACCGCAGTGCCCTCTTAGGGCCCTCCCCTCCCCAGGCTCCCCTTATCCCCCCACCTCAACCCTCACTACACACATACACCACCTGCCCTGCCCAGCAGTGGTTCCTTCTAACCTCTGTTGTGGGGTTCCTCCTCCCTAGATATTTATACTGTTTCACATAAGAAAGAAAGAGGAGGGAGAGAGAGAAAGAGAGAGAAGCCAGAGCTTCACTCTGGCATACGTGGCAGCAAGGGTCAAACCTGGAGCCTGAGGCTGGCCAGGCCTGCCCTCCACCGGCCCAATTCTTCCCCCTCCAGACTCAGGACTTCTGGCCTCTCCTGCTTGCCCTTCCTGACTCCCTCCCTTCTGCAGGGTGGCCCTGCTCAGCCCCTGGGTGAGGCTTTGCCAGCCCCAGCCTGCTGGTCCAGCGACAGACACTTCTGTGGACTGACAGCCCTCCGCCCCCACCCCCACCCCCCCTCACCTCAGGGCTTTTGCACAAATTTTCTTTTCCCTTCAGCTTTTTACCAAATCTGTGTTATTTGGTTCCACCCAAATGCCGTCCATTCCTGGAGCCCCTTCCATTCACTGTTTCCAAGTTTGCCACCTTCACTTGTCATAGTCACATTGTTCTGCTTTCTGCAGAGTCTTCACTACCCTCTGAAACTAGCACCCAGTTTATGCATGTGCTGGACATGGTGCTTTTTTTTTTTAATTTACCTTTTTGTTCCTTAGTTCTCCCAATGACTGACAGTCTCTCTCTCTCTCTCTCTCTCTCTCTCTCTCTCTCTCTGGCACCAGTGTTACTGCCGGAGTTCCATACCTGCAGGACTTTCTGCTTTCTGGCAGGCTCTTTTTTTGGTAGATAGTGACAAAAAGAGAGACAGAGGCAGAGAGAGGAAGGAGAGAACCACAGCGCTACTCTGCTGCTCATGAGGCTCCCCCAGTGCGCCTGCGCCTGTGTTGTTACTGGGGGCTTGAACCCAGGTCCTTGGGCATGGCAAAGTGAGCCTGGTCCTGGCCCCCCCCCCCCCCAACTGCTTTGTAACCAAACCTCTGTGTGAAAAATTCTCTCACTTTTTTTTTAAAATTATTATTCAGTCAACTAGGGAAAGTTTCTGTTTTCCTTTCTTAAGAATATCTGACTAGGGAGTCAGGCGGTAGTGCAGCGGGTTAAATGCACGTGGTGCAAAGCTCAAGGGCCGGCATAAGGATCCCAGTTCGAGCCCCCAGCTCCCCACCTGCAGGGGAGCTGCTTCACAGGCGGTGAAGCAGGTCTGCAGGTGTCTGTCTTTCTCTCCCCTTCTCTGTCTTCCCCTCCTCTCTCCATTTCTCTCTGTCCTATCCAATGACAGCAACAACAATAACAACAACAACAACAATAAAAAAACAACAAGGGCAACAAAAGGGAAAATAAAATAAAAAAAAAAAGAATACCTGACTAGCACTTGTGAAAACAAAGCTCACTACAGCTTCTATGGGAAAAGCAAGTGTGGCTGTCCTCTGCCTGAATTGAACCCAAATAAGCAGAGCTGTGCTGTTCGTGATGGGAAGAGCCTTGCTTCAGGTGTGACAGACAGCTCTTGTGCAGTGAACACCCTGCTCGACTGCACAAAGCAGCCTGGATTTCTCCCTCCTCCTGCAGCAGCCATGAGCCACGGGGGAGGCTGAGCGAGCCCTGGAGATGTGGTGAGCGTGCACTGACACCTGTGCGGTCACCAGTTCTCAGGGACTTGCTCTGTCTTTTATCTTTATCCTTGGCACTGCATATTTCTCTCTACATCTTTCTTTAATTATCAAACACATTTCAAAGACTGATGAATTCATTGATTTACTATGAGAAAAGAGAGAGAGGAGCTGGAACACGGCTCAGCTCTGGTGTAAGGTAATGCCAGGGGCCAAGAAGAGTGTAAGCTGGTGCTCTAATAGGCTGAGTTAACTCCTGCTCCTCAGCATTAAAAACTGAACACATAATCACCATTATTATTATTACTATTATTATTACTATTGCCACTGAGGTTATTGATGGAGATTGGTGCCGAACTGTCCACAGCTCTCAGTGGCCATTTTTTCTGTATTTTTTTTCTCTCTGTTTTTATTTGACAGGGCAGAGTGAGGAGGGGGAGATAAAGCAAGATAGACACCTGCAGAGCTGCTTCACAGCTTGTGAAGTGTCCCTCCTGCAGGTGGGGAGTGGGGACTTGAACTTGGGTCCTTGAGCATGGTAAGCTGTGTGCTTACCTGACTGTGCCCACTGCCTTATCCCCAAGAAGTGACTACATCTTTAAAATTTTCATTATGTTTGGAAGTGATAGTACTTGAGATGCCTTGGGTTAAATGGACTATAGTATGAAAATAGTTTGTCCATTTATCTTATCTTTCACTTACAAAAAGGAATTACTGACTTATTTTCATGAGAAAGAGAGAGGAGACCAGAGAACTACTTAGCTCTGCTGTACATGAACCAAACTTGGACCCTCAAGTGTGCACACCCTGTGCTCTCCTGCTATCTCCCTGGTCCTCTCTTTTCAGTTTGTAAATATACACTTGAAAAGGCTGATTTAGGAGAGAGAGAGAGAGAGAGAGAGAGAGAGAACCAGAGCACCATTCTGGCATATGTGGTGCCTAGTATCAAACCTGGAACCTTATTTGTGCAAGCACTATGTTCTACCACATGAAACCCCCCCAAACCTTTTTCATTTTTAAAAGAGAGTCACTGGGGTGTGGGCTGGAGCACAGCTCACCCAGTAGAGCACACATCTAGTGCCGGAGGGGCCGGAGTCAAGCCCCCAAACTACCACATGGGATCCCCAGTCAACGGGGGAGGCTTCGTGAATGGTGGAGCCCTCTGCAGTGTCTCCTCTTCTCTCTCTGTCTCCCTCCCCCTCTATCTCTCACCCTCTATCTAGAAAAGGAAAAAAGAAAGAAAATTCAGCTGTAGCTGTAGCATAACTCTAGCATGAAGACCTAGTGAAGCCTTGGCAGCAAAAAGAAAAGGGAAAAACAAAAGGTTTTTTTGGTAGCTAAGAGGACATGAAAGATTGCACTCTGTTTCTCTTTTTCTTTCTTTCTTTCTTTTTTTTTTGCCTCTAGGGTTATCACTGGGGCTCAGGGCCAGCACTACAAATCCACTGCTTCTGAGTAGCCATTTTCCCCATTTTACTGGATAGGACAGAGAGAAATTGAGAGAAGAGGGGGACATAGGGAGAGAGAAAGAGCTGCAGACCTCCTTCACTGCTCATGAAGCTTCCCCCTGCAGGTGGGGAGTGGGGGCTCAAACCTCGGTCCTTGTCTGGGTCCCTGCACTTAGTACCATGTGCGCTTAACTGGTGCAACACGGCCTGCCCCCCTGCACTCTATTCCTGCCAGCCAACAGAGCTCCAGAACAGAACTCAGTGAAGACAGGGAGGGGTGCTGAGAGGCTGGGCCACTCTTTGGGAGTCCTAGCTGGCATAGCTGGTGGTCAGCCTGTGTCCAGTAGATGGAGGGGCAGCGGTGCCCTTACCTGGCAGGAGTCTCTGCCCACCTGGTCGCCAGCGCAGAACATGGTGGCATCGATCTGGCCTGGGTAGGCTGCCTTGCAGCGCTCCTCACTCAGCACTGTGATGTTCAGGCACTGCAGAGCCTTGGGGAAGTGGACTGCAGGGCGGAGACACAGGGCACAGCCCCAGTGAGTGCTGGGCCTTAAAGCCAACCCCCCTGCTCTGCTTACATAATTATTGTTTTGCCTGAAAGATCCCCACCACGTTATCCCCTCAGGGTATTGCTAATTCAGTTAAAACCATCACAACAGTTGCTAAAGGCGCTTTCACCTTCCCAGCATGCCTTTTGCCTCTCTACACCTCCTTTCCTAGCCATTTCTGTTTCCAACTTGCCATTTCCGATTTTTACCCTATAAAACCCACTGCTATTTCAGTTTTGCTCTCTTTTTCTTCCACGTCCCAACCTGGGGAAGACCTGGAGAAGGGCTGGTGGGCATAGTAGGAGGCGGCCATTTTGCTAGCTCCATGTGGCCTAAACCACTGTGCTCACATCCAACTCTGGGGCATCCTCGTGAATAAAGATTTGTGTTCCCTCTCCGCCACGAGTTCCTGGTCTCTTCTCTCTCCCCCGCTACACAACCCAACAAGTGAGCGCTGGGAGGCAGAGACCTGGGCCCAGCTGCCCCCACCTCAGACCTGCACACTCACCCTGGGGGCTGCTGGTTGTCCCCCAGCCTGACACCTGGCAGTTGGTCCCTGTGGACGGACATTGCTTGCCGACGTCAATGGGCCTGACGGCCTCGCTCTCTCGAATCTTTCTGTTTAGTTTGATGAGCATGAGGTCATTGGAGTGGCCGGGGTGCGAGTAGCCAGGGTGCGGGATGGACTTGATCCCCTGGAACAGCTGCTGCCCCGATTCATACACGGGGGACAGGGAATGGTGGCCCAGGCGGATTTTGATGGAACTGAGGGAGACAGTGCCAGTCACCACCAATCCTGATCCTTCTTCCCAGCCGTACCCCCAAACCTAATCTCGACCCCACCCCCATGCCATCCTACCCCTTCTTAGCTACCAGACCCCACAGCCCTCGTCTTCCCTCCAATGGAAATCACCAGCATATACATCATGGTTCCCCCAATTCAACCACCTCCAACCTCAAAACTGACCTCATCCAACCCCACTGACAACCTAGTCCCAGCCTCCACATCCTCCAGTCCATATCAGCTCCCAGCCTCAGCTCCACCCACTCCACCCTGCACCTACTTCCTACGATAGAGCCAGCCCCGATGCCATGGCCACAGCAAGCCTCAGCGTATTCCCGTCCACCTCACCAGCTTAAATCTCAACTCCAGGTCCATTCCTGACCCTTCGGCCACCATCAGACCACCAGAACTGTGTGTTCCCAACTGAAAATCCATCTTTAGTATCATTCCTAATTTGAACCCGAAATTGATTTTATAATGCTTTGTAAGATTATCAAGGTGGAGCTCCCCTGATTCCCCCAAGTTCCATTCTTCATTTTCAAATCAGTATTGATTTAACATTGGCTTACAAAGCAGTAAGATTTCAGGAACAGGGAACAGGTAGTGGGCACCCAGCAGAGCACACGTGTTCCCACGCTCGAGTCGCAGACCTCTGGTATCCACCTGCGGGGGTAAGCTGTGAATGGTGGAACAGTCCTGCAGGTGTCTTTCCTTCTCTCTGTCTCTCTGGTTCTCTTTTCCTCTATTCCTCTCTATCTCTTGCCTGACACTAAAAAAGGAAAGAAAGAAGAGAAGAGGAGAGGAGAGAGAGAGAGAGAGAGAGAGAGAGAGAGAGAAAGTCTACCTAGAACAATGTACCCATGCAGGCACTGAACCCAAACAATAACCTTAGTGGCCAAAAAACAAAACAAAAACCAGGGGTGCAGTCTCACACCTGTAGGCACGTGTACGTAAGTGAGTGCACCCAGCACACAGTTTCTATGGCCCCTTAACCTATAACCATCAGTTTTCACAGCCTAAGATTTATTTTGGATACTCTGCTTAAAATTTTTTTTATTATCTTTATTTATTGGATAGAGACAGCCAGAAATCAAGAGGGAAGGGGGTGATAGAGAGAGAGAGACAGAGAGACACCTGCAGCCCTGCTTCACCACTCATAAAGCTTTCCCCCTGCAGGTAGAGACCAGGGGCTCGAACTCAGGTCCTTGA